>NW_012115489.1:6964734-6965126 GCF_000951035.1 Colobus angolensis palliatus | reverse complement strand
CTCTTCTCGCTTCATTTCATTCATTTGATCCTCAATCGCTGATACTCTTTCTTCCAGTTGATCGAATCGGTTACTGAAGCTTGTGCATTTGTCACATATTTCTCGTGTCATGGTTTTCATCTCTGTCAGTTCATTTATGGCCTTCTCTGCATTAATTACTCTAGCTATCAATTCTTCCACTGTTTTTTCAAGATTTTTAGTTTCTTTGCGCTGGGTACATAATTCCTCCTTTAGCTGTGAGAAGTTTGATGGACTGAAGCCTTCTTCTCTCATCTTGTCAAAGTCATTCTCCATACAGCTTTGATCTCTTGCTGGCGATGGGCTGCGCTCCTTTGCAGGGGGAGATGCGCTCTTATTTTTTGAATTTGCAGCTTTTCTGCCCTGCTTTTTCC
>NW_012115489.1:6940017-6964352 GCF_000951035.1 Colobus angolensis palliatus | reverse complement strand
ACAGGCAGGTTTCCTTGAGCTGCTGTGAGCTCCACCCAGTTCGAGCTTCCAAGCGGCTTTGTTTACCTACTTAAGCCTCAGCAATCGCGGGCGCCCCTCACCCAGCCTCGATGCTGCCTTGCCAGTTAGATCGCAGACTGCTGTGCTAGCAATGAGGGAGGCTCCGTGGGTGTGAGACCCTCCCGGCCAGGTGTGGCATATAATCTCCTGGTGTGTCCGTTTGCTTAAAGCGCAGTATTTGGGTGGGAGTTACCTGATTTTCCAGGTGTTGTGTGTCTCAGTTCCCCTGGCTAGGAAAAGGGATTCCCTTCCCCCTTGCGCTTCCCAGGTGAGGTGATGCCTCGATCTGCTTCAGCTCTCGCTGGTCGGGCTGCAGCAGCTGACCAGCACCGATTGTCCAGCACTCCCTAGTGAGATGACCCCAGTACCTCAGTTGAAAATGCAGAAATCACCGGTCTTCTGTGTCGCTCGCGCTGGGAGTTGGAGACTGGAGCTGTTCCTATTCGGCCATCTCGCTCTGCCCCAGTCAGGCATTGGAAAGGCACTTTTCAAATTGAGTGGTCAGTTTGAAAATTTGTAAAAGTTAAAATTCCTCAAGTTAATTTTTTTTAATTACTTTTTTTCAACAAAAAAGCGGAGAGTCCACAAACTAAAATCTGTGGCAGTAGCCACAATGAGGAATAATGAGTAGCGTTTTTATGAATTATGTTACTGCATATACTTCTGTTCTAAAAGTAAACCTTGTTTCTAAAAGAAAAGCCTGTTCATTTATTCAGCAAATATTTACTGAGTCCTTCGTCTGTGCCATACACTGTGCTAAGCACTGAGGCTACAGCAGTGGGAAAACAGCCCTCAAAGAGCTTACAGGCTAGTTGAGGAGATAGACATTGATCAAATGCATAAATACAATTACAATTCTGACTAGCGTTTTGAAGAAGTGACATTCAAACTTTCACCTGAAAGATGAAAGTACATTACTCTAGTCAGGACCAGAACTGAAATTTCTTTTTTAACACCACATGACAGGACAGGGAAGATAAGGCATCTTTGGAAAAACAAAACAAAACAAATAACAACAAAAACAATCCAGAAATTTCCCTGAGGGAAAATTAGACTGGTCAAAGTGAGCAAGACTGATAACATGGCTAGCATTCACTGACGGAAAGAATGCCAAGAGATGAAACTGAAGAAACCTCTAGTGGCCATTGTTCAGGGCCCTGTAGGCCAGTTAAGCATTTTTACCTTTGTCCTAAAAGCACTGAGAGGTAATTGAAACATCCTAAGCAGGAGATTGACATGAAATAACAAGTCAAGGTCAGCACATTGGGGGTTACTGAACTCAATAGATATGACCTGCAAAAGAATTTCTCAGCACTTCCAATTCTTAAATATTTTTCTTTAAATCCTTTAAAATCATTTCTTAATGTCAGTGTATCAGAAGACAACCTCTGGTTCTCACATGTCTTCACTCCTGTGGCTTCTTTGGAGGAGGGAGGTTTTCTGATTCCTGTAGCCTTCCCTGTTTCTCTTCTAAGAATCCTGTTACCAGTTTGAAGATGCCTTGCCTCAGAGGAGCTTCACATTCCAGCAGGGCTTTGAGACTTCACATGCCAAATTTGGGACCTGCAGTTGTACCAACTTACTTTAGATACTAAAATGGGAAAAGGATATTCAGATATTTGCCACAATTATGTGCCGAGGAAACAAAGCCATTTCAAGAATACTTCCCCAAATGCCTCATCACCAGTCTTGTCTGACAGCACTAGGACGTTATTATCCTCTTCTTTTCTGTCTTTGAAATTGTGAAAGTTGGAAAGAAATCCTGCAGACTCATTTTATATCACAACTGTATTATGCCCAGGTGTTAATTCCCAGCTCTCAGAATCCCCTACTGAAGCAGTGAATTGACAGGCTGTCACTCGGTGATTATTGAATGCAACACCACTACAGAGAGACAAGCACTCTTCTCATCATTCTACATGTACTAACTAATTTAATCCTCATTATTATGCCCACTTTATAGATGGCAAAACTAAGGCTTAGAGTGATGACCAACTTGCTCATAATAAATGGAACTAAAACATGAATAGAAACAGTCTTGCTCCAGAACTGACAGTAGTGCTATGAATTTTTTTAAAATTTCATTTATCTTGAAATGATTCTCCTGGTAGTCAGTGAGGTCTTGCAAGCAATGAGAGTCTAATCCACACTATAAATCCAGCATCTGCCAAGCACAGTGGCTTAGGCCTGTAATCCCAGCGCTTTGAGAGGCTGAGGCAGGAGGATCACTTGAGTTCAGGAGTTCGAGGTTACAGTGAGCTATGATTAGGCCACTGCACTGCAGCATGGGTAATAGAGTGAGACACTGTCTCTAAAAAAGAAAAAATTCAGCATCTAATGAAAAGAAAGATTAAAGAATGGTTGGGGGACATTTATAAGACAACATCACAGTAACTATATAATCACAACTTTCTATACTAAAGTAGACCATTCTATAAATAGATGTTAAAATGTTAATATACAAATTCAAAGGGAATTTAATTATCTCTTCAGATTACATAACTCACTTAGAAATATTTTCCTTCATGATACTGGTGGATAATACTAAAAATTTCCACTAGCAACATCTTGGCTATAAGGAAAGGTAGGGGTAATATGAATGAATTAAGGCTTTTTTAGACTCTCACAGCAATCTGAGAAGTTTCAAAGGAAGACAATGAGCTCTTTATTTATAGGTGAAGAAAATGCAAGTTTCAATGTTTCAGGAGCCTTTGAATGGAATTAATATTATTTTTTTTTTGCATGAGAAAATTTTTTTTAAAATTTCTTTAATTGGACAAACCTTTATTTACATATAAAGTCAAGCTTAGACTCCACAACATGTCAAAGGAAGTCCTTAACGATTTGGCCAAACACCTTTCCTGCTTCTTCTCAACTGCAGTCAGTGCCCCCACACCTCCAGGGCCCCTGCTCTCTGGTCCCCATGTTCTTCCTAGTTGCATCATCTCTTTCATGTCCATATGCTTTTGCATGTGCTGTTCCCTTTTCCTACGATACCTTCCTTCAATTTCTTTGGAACCTCTTTCTCTTTATCTTACGAGTGCCTAGGCATGACCAAGTTCAAATAGCCTCTATTTAGTGAAATGGTCCTTAAATTCCCCCTTAATTTCTCCCAAGTAAAATGAATGATTTTATCTACTGTGCTCCCACAGAATTCTATGCCCACTTCTATTGTACCACATCATATTGTCACGGTGGGTTTACGCCTATTTTGCTTCTTAAACTTTGAGCCACCTGAGCCCAGGACATTGGAGTTCAATGAATGTGTTGTTTTCTCTTTGGGTCCTAGGGATTGTAGTAGGTACAGGAAATGTATTAACGAATATAATATGATATTTTAATGGGCAGGTACTGGTAGAAATTGGCATGGAAATGGATAATCACAATGTTATGTGCTATGTACACTCACGAAACTATGCTTAAGAGGCATAAAGCATAAAAAAAAAAAAAAAGGATCTTCACTCAGATTTGGATGGGAGGGGTTGAGATTAATGCCCAGGCCAAATCTTAAAGGGTAGGGAGCAATTGGCCAAGAAGGGTATTGGAAGAAGATAGGCCTGAAAAAACAGGCAGGGCATGTTTGGGGGAAAATACAAGCATTTCAGTATCACTGGAGAACAAATGAACAGGAAGTAGCAATGAACGAGGTTGAGGAGGAGATGGCAGCTGATATGGTGGAGATAGGAAAAACTCATACACACTGCTGAAGAGTTAGGTATATCTTACAGGTGAGAGATGAATTTGTAGTTGTTCGTGAAGAGGAATAATAATGCTCAAATTAATTTGAGAAACATTGTCCTGATTGTTGTGTAGAAAATACACAAAAAAGGAACATAGGCACAAGACTGTGGCAACATCTCTCCAAGAGAGATGAGGAAAGTCTAAACTCTGAAATGGCCTTAGGGAGTTACAAGTAGCACCACTGATGCACAATACATCTTTGTTAGACGAATGCATGGATGGATGAATGGAGGTACAGAAAGATAGGTGATTTAAATAAAGTTTGACCA
This sequence comes from Colobus angolensis palliatus, assembly GCF_000951035.1. NCBI lineage: Eukaryota > Metazoa > Chordata > Mammalia > Primates > Cercopithecidae > Colobus > Colobus angolensis. The sequence continues at coordinate 6,960,282 of NW_012115489.1, read as the reverse complement.
GTTTTTCTTTGCTGTGATGTTTGTGTCTCCCCAAATTCATATGTTGAAATCCTAACCTTCAAGATGATAGCATTAAGAAGTGAGGCCTTTGGAAGGTGATTAGGTTGTGAGGCAGAATCCCCATGAATGAGATTAGTGCCCTTATTAAAGAGGCATGTGGGATCTTGTTTGCCCTTCCACCATGTGAAGATACAGTGAGAAAACTCCATTTATGAATCAAGAAAGGAGCCCTCACCAAACACCAAATCTACTAGCACATTGATCTTGGACTTCCAAGACTCCAAAACTTTGAGAAATACATTTCTGTTGTTTATATACTACCCAGGTTATGATATTTTGCTATAGCAGCCCCAAACTAAGACAGTCTCATACCATAAAAATTGTTACATTGATGGCATTTTATTACCACCAGAGTCATCTTTCAGTTCATTCTTATTACCTGTCCAACACCAAGTATAACCAGCAATGTCCTAATTAGCTGTACATCATACATTATCAATGGCAAAAAAAAAAAAAAAACAATTGGTTCTTTAGACAGTAATTTTTTTCTTTTCACATGTAAAACACAGATATATAAACAGTTATACAACATATCTGTAGTATTAAAATTTCATGGATGAGGAGGACAAATAGGAAAACAATATTCAAAAAAGCTCCTTGGGAGGTGATACTGATAAAAGATTAAGAAATGCTATTCTAAATAATTGTTGTAACTTCAGTAGCATTTGCTAGTTTTAATCCAGTACGGTGAGTCGTTTTGCTTAACATAATTCTACTTGACACTATCTGAGTATTTGAGGTTTAACTTGGCATTATTGCTTGTTTTGTCTCTGGTATCATATTGACTTTAGGAAAGTATGCCTGAACAGAAAATAGAAATATTCTCATGACTCAGAGGAATGATATTTTAAATGTAATATTCATATTTCATCTAAGGACTACAAGTTATTTTGAAACAATGTTTCATCAATTCTCAAAGCAATCTATTTCATGGGGAAACAAAAAAGAACACTCTTGTGTTCTCCTAACCTCTCCCTGTGGAGATAACAATTAGTTGTTCTAAATTCAGGCCTTGATATTTTAACTTCTGAGTAACAGACGGCATCTGAGGAGTTGTTTCTGTGATGATCACAGTTCTGAGATGTGAATTTGGTTGCTCAGGAACCTCCCATTACCTAGTACCCTAGGGATCTGCTGAAGAAGCTACTCAGTTAAGGCTAATACAGAATCAATACTGGCCTCAGCATCACGCTTACCTACTCCACCTCTCATCTCTCAAGGTGAGTGAGTCTGTTGAAAAATCATTCTTCCCAGGAAATACACTGTCCGTGATACTATTTCCAAAGGCGTTGGTCTTCTTGTATATGCAAAGGTGATGCCACAGGCACAGCAAAGCCACTTCATCTGTTCTAGCAAGGCCAGAAGAGAAAGTTTTGGGTTCAACCAGAGTGGCTGCACACATACTGCCACAGTATCTGTCGTTCTAATGAACTTGAATACACTCATGTCTGTGCTCCAGGGATTCAGATTGTCCCTTTTAAGATAGAATTATCTTTTAAAACTATTGCTGTGGGGACCAAATGTCTCCACCTGCTACTCTGTTTTCTAAAGGCATTGGGCCATTTAGGTCCACATTATGCTCTTTTAGAAACAACTGAGTCCTCCTATATCTAGGTCTCACAGGGAAATGTATATGCTGAAATTATGGATCAGGATTTTTAAGGTACTAGCCAGGGAATAGTGTAGCTCAAGGCCATTGACCAAGTGTTATCTGAATGGGGTGAATTTCTTTAGACTAGATATACTTTCTGAGACGTGGGGAAATGCACATTTATCGCACTCCCTGCTTCCATCTCACTCAGCTCTTCTTAGTTTCCAAAAGGAGTATGGCTTCCTTCTTTTCTTGATTTTCATGACACTATATGCTCCTGATTTTCCTCCTACTTCTATATCTACTTCTGCTTGCCTTCTGTGGAATCCATTTTCCTGCCCATCCCTTAAATGCTTCTGATTTTTTCTCTTTTTTCCTCCTCCTCAAAATCTAAATGATTTTATCCACTTTCACAACTCCAGCTATTCTGTTTGTGGTGACTTCTGACCAGCTCTCTGTCCTGCATATCAGACCCGTACTAACCTGCAACTTGAGATCTCAACTCATGTTTTCCAAAGTTACCTCAAAATCAACGTGTATAAGACTGAATTTATCATGCCTGCTGGAAAGCCTTCGCTCCTATCTTTCCAAGATGAGTGAATGATGTCCACCTGCCAGAATACTGTTAGAAATCTAGGCATAATTCATGGCCTCTTTCTTCCTCTCCTTCTACATCCAATTTCATATCAGATGTCATTTTAGATGACATATAGATTTCAGGTATCTTTCAGATACACTGCTGCTAGTGCAATACAAGCAAGCACTATCTCTGGTCTGCATTACTCCAGCAGCTCCTAATTGCGATTTCTGCCCCTACTATTGCTCTCTCCCATCACTTGTCTACACTGAAGGCAAATTAATCTCTAATTCACTAATCTAATCATAGTATTCCACCAGCTAACAGTTTTCAGTTGCTATATGTTTCTTTTCTTTTTAATTTTTGTGGGTATATAGTAGGTGTATATATTTATGGGTACATTAGATGTATTGATAAAGGCATGCAATGTGAAATAAGCTTACCATGAAGAATGGGGTATCCATTCCCTCAAGCATTTATCCATTGAGTTGCAAACAATCCAATTACACTCTTTATTATTGACTATAGTCACCCTGTTGTGCTATCAAATAGCAGATCTTATTTCTTCTTTCTAACTTTTTTTTATACTTATTAACTACCCCTGCCTCCTCCATAGCCCTCCTACTATGCTTCCCAGCCTCTGGTAACCATCCTTCTACATTCTGTGTCCATGAGTTCAATGTTTTGATTTTTAGATCCCACAAGTAAGTGACAACATGTTATATTTGTCTTTCTGGACCTGGCTTATTTCACTTAATATAATGATCTCTGGTTCCATGCATATTGTTGCAAATGACTGAACCTTACTCCTTTTTATGGCTGAATAGTACTCCATTGTGTATATGTACCACATTTTTTTTTTTTTTTTTTAATACAGAGTCTCGCTCTGTCACTAGGCTGAAGTGCAGCGGTGCAATCTCGGCTCACTGAAACCTCCACCTCCCGGGTTCAAGCAATTCCCCTGCCTCAGCCTCCTGAGTAGCTGGGACTACAGGTGTGCACCACCATGCCCAGCTAATTTTTTATATTTTAATAGAGACAGGGTTTCACCATATTGGCCAGGATGGCCTCTATCTCCTGACCTCATGATCTGCCCACCTCAGCCTCCCAAAATGCTGGGGTGAGCCACCAAACCCAGCCACATTTGCTTTATCCAGTCATCTGCTGATGAACATTTAGGTTGCTTCCAAATCTTAGGTATTACAAACAGTGCTACAACAAACATAGGAGTGCAGGTATCTCTTCAATATACTGATTTTCTCTCTTTTGTGTATATACCCAGCAGTGGGATTGCTGGATCATGTGGTAGCTCGATTTTCAGTTTTTTGAAGAAACTCCAAACTGTTCTCCATAGTGGTTGTACTAATGTACATTCCCACCAACAGTATACAAGGGTTCCCTTTTCTCCATGTCCTCTCCAGCATTAGTTATTGCCTGTTTCTGGATATGAACCATTTTAACTTGGATGACATGATTTTCATCTTTCTGATAATCAATGATGTTAAGCCTCTGTTCATATGTCTGTTTGCCATTTGTATGTCTTCTTTTGATAAATGTCTGTTCAAATCTTTTGCCCATCTTTTAATTAGATAATTAGCTTTTATTCTATAAAGTTGTTCGAATTCTTTATATATCCTGGTTATTAATCTCATGTCAGATGGGTAGATTGAAGATATTTTTCTCCCATTCTGTGGGTTGTCTCTTCACTTTGTTGATTGTATCCTTTGCTGTGCAGAACCCTTTTAATTTGATGTGATCCCATTTGTTCATGTTTGGTTTGGTTGCCTGTGTTTATGAGATATTGCTCAAGAAATTTTTGCCCAGACCAATGTCCTGGAGATTTTCCCCAAAATTTTCTTATAGTAGTTTCATAGTTTGAGGTATTAGATTTAAGTCTTTACTCCATTTTGATCTGATTTTTGTATATGGTGAGACGTGAGAGATAGTGGCCAAGTTTTATCCTTTTGCATATGGATATCCAATTTTCCCAGCACCATTATTGAAGATACTGTCTTTTCCCTAGTGTGTGTTTGTAGCACATTTGTCAAAAATGAGTTCACCATAAATGTGTGAATTTGCTTCTGTATTTATTCTTTTCTGTTGGTCTATGTGTCCGTTTTTATGCCAGTGCCATGCTGTGTTCGTTACTATTTCTCTGCAGGATAATTTAAAGTAATGTGATTCTTCCAGTTTTGTTCTTTTTGTTTAGGATAACTTTGGCTATGCTAGATCTTTTGTGGTTCCACATAAATTTTAGAGTTGATTTTTCTATTTCTGTGAAGAATATCATTAGTATTTTGATAGAGATTGCATTGAATCTGTAGATTGCTTTGAGTAGTATGGACATTTTAACAGTATTGATTCTTTCAATCCATGAACATGGAACATTTTTCCATTTTTTGGTGTCCTCTTTCATCAGTGTTTTACAGATTTCATTATAGAGATCTTTCACTTTTTTTTGGTTAATTCCTAGGTACTTAATTTTATGTGTGGCTATCGTAAATGGGATTGCTTATTTTATTCCTTTTTCACATTGTTCACTGTTGGCATACAGAAATGCTACTGATTTTTGTATGTTGACTTTGGATACTGCAAATTTACTGAATTTGTTTATCAGTTTTGTTTTCTTACAGAGTCTTTATGTTTTTCCAAATATAAGATCATATCATCTACAAACGAGGAACATTTGACTTCTTTCTTTTCAATTTGGAAGCATTTTATATCTTTCTCTTTCCGACTGGACTAGCTAGAAATTCCAGTACTATTTTGAATAACAGCGGTGACAGTGGGCATCCCTGTCATGGACCAGATTTTAGAGGAAAAGCTTCTAGTTTTTCCTCATTCAGTATGATACTACCTGTGGGTCTGTTGTATATGGTTTTTATTATGTTGAGATATGTTCATTCTATCCCCAGCTTTTTAAAAGATTTTTTATCATGCAGGGATGTGGACTTCTATCAAATGCTTTTTCAGCATCAATTGAGATGATCATATAGTTTTCATTCTTCTTTCTGTGGATATGATGTATCACATTAATTGATTTGCATATGTTGAACCACCCTTGTATTCCACGGATAAATCCCAATTGGTCATGATGAATGGTCTTTCTAATGTATTGCTGAATTAACTTTGCTAGTATTTTGTTAAGAATTTTTACATCAATATTCATCGGCGATATTGGTTTGTAGTTTTCTTTTTTTTTTCTTTTTTTAGATGTGTCTTTGGTTTTAGTATCAGGGTAATACTGGCCTCACAGAGTGAATTTGGAAATATTCCCTCCTCCTCTATTTTTCAAAATGATTAGAGTAGAATTGCTATTAATTTTTCTTTAAATGTTTGGTGGAATTATTCAGTAGTGAAGTCATCAGGTGTCAGGGTTTTCTTTCCTGGGAGACTTTATTATGGCTCTGATCTCATTACTTGTTATTGGTCTGTTCAGGTTTTTATTTTTTTCCTAGTTCAATCTTGGTAGGTTTTATGTGTCTAGGAATTTGTTCACTTCTTCTAGGTTTTCCTATTTATTGGCATGTATTTGCTCATAGTAGCCACTAATGATCTTTTGAATTTCTGCAGTGTCAGTTGTAATGTCTCTTTTTCCATTTCTGATTTTATCTATTTATTTGGATCTTCTTTTTTTTTCTTAGTATGGCTAAAGGTTTGTCCATTGTGCTTTTCAACAACTGACATTTTTGTTTTCTTGATCTTTTGTATTTTTTTTCATTTCAATTGCATCTATTACCACTCCGATCTTTATTATTTCTTTTCTTCTACTAATTTTGGGTTTGGTTTGGTCTTGGTTTTCTAGTTCTTTAAGATGCATCATTAGGTTGTTTATTTGAAGCTTTTTTCTCTTTTGGGTCATAGGCACTTGTAGCTATAAACTTCCTTCTTAGTACTGCTTTTGCTGTATTCTATAGGTTTTGGGGTGTTGTTTCCATTATTATTTGTTTCAATACATTTTTCAACTTCCTTCTTAATGTCTTCATTGACCCACTGGTCATTCAGGAGCATATTGTTTAATTTCTATGCATTTGTATAACTCCCAAAATTCCTCTTGTCATTAATTTCTAGTTATATCCCAATTGTGGTCAGAGAAGATGTTTGATATTTAGATTGTTTTGAATGTTTTAAGATGTTTTGTGACCTAAAATATGGTCTATCCTTGAGAATGATCCATGCATTGAGGAACAAAAATGTGTATCCTGTAGCTCTTGGATGAAATGTTCTGTAAATATCCATTAGCTCCATTTGGTCTATACTGCAGATTAAGTCTGATGTTTCTTTGTTGATTTTCTATCTGGAAGATCTGTTCAGTACTGAAAGTAGGGTGTTGAAGTCGCTGGCAATTATTGTATTAGGGCCTATTTCTTTCTTTAGCTCTAAAAATATTTATTGTATGTATCTGGGTGCTCCAGTGTTGATTGCATATATATTTATGATTGCTACATACTCTTGCCAAATTGAACCCTTTATCATGGCACAGTGACATTATTTGTCTCATCTTACAGTTTTTGTCTTGAAATTTATTTTGTCTGATATAAGTATAGCAACTCCTGCTTTTTTTCTGTTTGTTTCCATTGACGTGGCATATCTTTTTCCAGTCCTTTATTTTCAATCTATGTGTGTCTTTACAGGTGACGTGTGTTTCTTGTAGGAAATAGATCACTGGGTCTTGTTTTCTCATCCATTAAGCCAGGCTATGTCTTTTGATTGGAAAGTTTAGTTCATTTACATTCAATGTTATTATTGATAGGTAAGGACTTACTCCTACCATTTTGCTATGTGTCTTCTGGTTGTGTTGTGGTCTTCTCTTCCTTTTTTCTTTTTCTGCCTGTCTTCCTCTAGTGAAAATGATTTTCCCTGGTGAGAGAATTTAGTTCTTCTTATTTTTTGTGTATCCATTGTATGTTTTTGGTTTTAGGTTACCAGGAGGTTTGCAAATACTATCTTATAACTCATTATTTTAACTTGATCACTTAACACTATTTGCATAAGTAAACAAACAAAAAGTAAACTAATAAAAATATGCCTTAACTTCATCCCCCAACTTTTAAACATTTTGTTGTTTCTACTTATATTTTATTGTACTGACTGTGTCTTGAAAATTTGTTGTAGTTTTTATTTTTGATTGGTTCATTGTTTAGTCTTTCTACTGAGGATAAGAGTAGTTTACATACCACAGTGATGGCGTTATAATATTCTTGGTTTTTCTGTGTACTAACCATTACCAGTAAGTTTTGTACCTTCGACTGATTATTTATACCTTTTCTTTTTGATTGAAGTACTCTCTTTAACATTGTTTGTGGGGTGGGTCTGGTATTGATGAAATCCCTCAGCTTTTGTTTGGGAAAGTCTTTATTTCTCGAACGATATTTTTGCTAGATATCCCACTCTAAGGTAAAAGGTTTTCTTCCTTTCAGTACCTTAAATATGTCATGTCATGCTCTCCTGGTCTTCTTGTGTTTCGATATTAATATCTTTCTCTAATTTTGGAAAGTTCTCTGTTATTATTTCTTTGAGTAAACATTCTACCCTTATGTCTTTCTTTTTCACTTATTTAAGGTCAATAACTCTTAGATTTGCCCTTATGAGCCTATTTTCTGCATCCTGTAGGCATGCTTCATTGTTTTTTATTCTTTTTTCTTTTGTCTCCTCTGTATATTTTCAAATACCCTGTCTTCAAGGTCACTATTTCTTCTGCTTGATCCATTCTGCTATTAAACGACTGTGATGCATTTTTTAGTATACAAGTTGCACTTTTCAGCTCCAGAAAATTTCTGCTTGACACTTTTTAATTATTTTAATATCTTCGTTGAATTTATCTGATAGAATTCTGAATTCCTTCTCTGTGTTATTTTGAACTTATTTGAGTTTCCTCAACACAGCTACTTTGAGTTCTTCATCTGAAAGGTCACATATCTCTGTCTCTCCAGGATTGGTCCCTGGTGCCTTATTTAGTTCATTTGGTGAGGTCACATTTCCCCAGACGGTGTTGATGCAAGTTAGATATTCTTCAGTGTCTGGACATTGAAAAGTTAGGTATTTATTCTAGTCTTTTCTGTCTGAACTTTTTGTAGCCATCCTTCTCAGGGACGCCTTCTGGAAATTTGAAAAGACGTGGGTTTGTGATCTAAACTGTGTCTACTTTAAGGGGCACCCCAAGACCAGAAAAGCTGTGATTCTTGACAACTTATAGAGGTATCACCTTGATGGTCTTGGTCCAGATATGCGAGAATTCTCTAAGTTACCAGGCAGAGATTTGTTATCTTTCCTTACTTCCTTCCAAACATACAGAGTCTCCTGCTCCATTTTGAACCACCTAAACCTGGGAATGGAATGAAACAAGCACCTCTGTGGCCACCACCACTATGACTGTGCTGGGTCATACCTGAAGCCAGCAAAGCACTGGGTCTCACGCAGAGCCTGCTGTAACCAGTCCCTGGCTACTGTGTATGGTTTCTCAAGGACCTGGGGCTGAACAATCAGCAGGTGGCAAATCCAGTCAGGTCTGTATCCTTCCTTTCAGGATGGCAAGGTTCCCCAAGCCCTGGGTGCGTCCAGAAATGCCATCTGGAGTCAGGAAGTAGAGCCAAAACCCTTAGAAATATATCTGGTATCTTATTGTATTGCAGCTGAACTGGCACTAAAAACACAAGACACAGTATTTACCAGTCTTCCGTGTCCTTTCCAAAGGTACAGGAGCCTCACTGTGTAGCCACCACCACCCCAGTCATGATGAGTACTTCCAGACTACCACTGATGTTCCCTTAAGGTCCAAGATCTCTTAAGTCTGCTTCTGGTGGATGCTGCCTAGGCAGGGACTCACCCTTCAGGGCACTGGGCTCCCCTTTGACCCTGGGCAGGTCCAGAAATGTCATCCAACAGTCAAGTCCTGGAATCGGGGACTCTAAAAGTCTGCTTGGTGCTCTACCCACCATAGCAGTGTTGGTACCTAAGGTGCAAGACAAAGTCCCCTTTACTTTTCCCTCTGCTTTTCCCAACAAGAAGCAGTTTTGTCCCACAGCCACCATAGCTAGTAATGGGCTGAGTCTTACTTGCCAGCAAGTCTCAGAGGTTCACCCAAGACCCAAGATGTGGTACCCGGATATCTCTGCTGGTTATTTGGGGCCAAGGGCTCTTCAGTTAGCAGGTGATGAATGCTGGTAGGTCTACATCCTTTTCTTCAAGGCAACGAGTTCCCTTCTGGCCCAGGGTGTGTCTAGAAATGTCATCTGGGAGCTAGGGCCTGGAACGGGGACTTCATGACTCTGACTGGTGCCCTATCCTGCTGTGGCTGAGCTGGTATCCAAGAGGCAACACAAAGTCCTCACCATTCGTCCCCTTCTTCTCCCAAGTGGAAGAAAGGGGTCTCTTTTACAACCACAAGCTGTGCAGCCTGGGTTTAGGGGAGAGGTGATGCCAGCACTCCCTTGGTTACCCAAGCTGATGTCTCAGTACGGAGTTGCCTAAGAGTTGCAGTTCTTAAGACCTAGACTGCCTTTCAAATTTACTTGGAGATACAGAACACTGTAGCCCTCTGTGGTGAGGTTTGCAGGCACTCTGACTGCTGGGATCTGCAATTCCCTCTCTGGCTAGGCCTGATTTAAATATTCCCTGTATGACTGGGCATCAGCTGAGTTAGGTCTGGTTTTCATTTCTGCTCTAGCAGGACAGTACTGAGTTTAATACCTCACAATTAGTGTATTCTCCCTTCCCCAGAGCCCAGAGATGCTCTCCATACCAGGCCATTGCTGGTGAGGGTTGAAAGGGATAGTGTCAGTGATTCGGGACCGTTTTTTCTATTTCTTCGGTGGCATTTTCAGCAATATAAAGTTAAATCCAGGTACTATAGGTATTCACCTTATTTGTAGTTCTTATGAAGGTGTTTTTTTTGTTTTGTTTTGTTTTGTTTTTTGCTATGCAGATAGTTGTTAACTTGGTATCCTTGCAGGTGGGACGCTATCCTTGCAGGGGGATGTGGAGCCTTCTGTTCCACCATCTTGCTCAGCCTCCCAATTCAGTTGTTATATATTTCTCAAGGCCCTCTATTGTCTGGGTTTTTTTCTCTTTAACATCTTTCAAAACGACCTTACCTTTTTTATACAACTTCTTCCAGGTTTTTAAACTCTCCTCCCTTTTTTTCCCTTTTCTCTCCCTCTCCTTCTCCCTCTCCATTTCATCCAGGAATTTAATGTTCACATGCATTTCCATCAAACTTTCTTTGTTAGTACACTATCAGGTCTCTGGCCTGTTCATTTATCCTTTTGTCATGGAAACTTCCCTTCCTGCCCTGCCCAAGTTATAGTAGTTTTCATTCCAGTATGCTGTCAGATGAAGCTGGACATCATCATTAACATCACCTGTATCTGTCTGCTTGTATCCCTTGCTCCTAAGCATACACCATGATTCTGTCAATGAATGTAAAAATGGTATTTCCTCTGCCTGAAAGTGCATTGCATCATCCTCCATCTACCATTCCCACCTTTGTCCATCTAAATCTTCATAATCTTTCAATATTTATTTTAGGGAGCATCATTCTGAAACTTTCCTTGATATTCCAGGCTATGCTAGGTGACTCTCCACTGTGATCTCATGGTGATGAATGAGCTCTTACAGTGAAAGTCTAATCACACTGCTTCTCTGCTCAAGATACATCAAAGGCCCCTATTTTACTCAGAGTGAACATCAAAATGCTTATAATGGCCTAATGTGCCCTACAGAATCTGCCCCCTTTTCCTCATTATCCTCATTTTTTACTACTTTCTTCTTTTCTCTAAGCTTAAGCATGCTACCCCTTTTGTGCCATGGCAATAGGTGGGATGCTTTCCCTAGATAGCCACATGACTAACTCCCTTGTCTCCTTCAAACCTTTGCACAAATGTCCCTTTATCACTGAGGCATATTAAGCCACCCTATTTTAAAATGCAATCTGCATCACTCCTCCCCACCTGCAGATTCCTAATCTTCCTTTGTTTTCTCCATTTCTATAGCACTTATTCCCTCCTATCAAACTATACATTTTTATGACTCTTGTTTATTGTCTGTTTCTCCTTATGAGAATGTAAGTTCCACAGGGAAATATATTTTTATCAGTTTTGTTCACTTGAATCCTCCAGGTGCCTACAGTGATGACTGGAACTTAATAGGTGCTCAGTAAATGTGTTTGAAGAAATGAGCCCTGATTATATTGTGCTACAATTTCTTCCTTGTCTGCCTACCTACCACCAAACTGTACACTTTTTGAAGGCAGGGGATTTTACTATTATGTCTATTTACATTATCTTAGCACATTTCCTCATAATAGTGGGTTCATAATAAATGTTTACTAAGTGATGTATTCATCTCTGACCTCCCCACTCCATAGTTTTGAAGGGTTTGTGATGACACCATATAAAATCAGAATATAAATGCAAGAATGCTGTTTTCTTAGTAGGGAAGCATCATTATAAACTATTACAGTATCTGGGATCTGCCGAGATGAGGACTCCAATGCGGACCAATATGAATATTTCTCCTACAGAGTTTCTGCAAAGGTTAAGAAACCCCCAGAGTCCATGTGGCCTTTTCCTCTTCCTGTACCTATACGTGAAACATTTATTTTAATAAGCTAGAAACTAAAGGGAAGACTGAGAATTGTAGAGCTTGAAAAATAATATCTTGCCTTCTGTGACATTTCTTTTTGTTTCCTTTCTCAGAGCTCTTCCTGCCATGATGCAGTGGGTCCGCACACAGAAGCCAGGAGAGAGTGGCATCAATATTGTCACTGCCGATTTTGTAGAACTTGGTGACTTTATCAGCACTGTCATCAAGCTCAACTATGTCTTTGACGAAGGAGAAGCCAACACTTGATAGCACTACTTGGAGTTTCCATGATTAAGATGGAGAAGGCTCATTGTATTAGGGCATATTATCTGTAAACAATCTGATCTTCCTATTTCACGGAGTCTCTGAAGGCAATAGGGCTGGTAGTGGGTGGGAAAAGGGGAAAAACTATTTCTTCAGTGATTACAATCATACTCTTCATTACTATAAATATTTCATTTCCCATTTGATGCGTGAAATCTACTTCTAGTGTTAGGAAGAAAAAAAAAAAAGACCAGTAACTTTGTTTTTCAAAATTAGTCTTTGTAATATAGAACGTATATGTGTTTACTTGATTAGGTTCTCTATTTCCATCCTACAGCTCCTACACTGTCTATATCCTGTAACCTTTCTGCTCCCTCTCTTGCTCGCTCTTTTTAATCAGATACTGTATGGAAATCAAAACAATTGAATGCCCAACATTTTGTGTATTACATTGTTGTCTTAAAACATACTTGTTTTGTGGGACTTGGTATAATACTCTATAGTCATCTGCAGTTGGGCAATCATAGCTAACTTTTGGTCATAGAAAATCTGCATCAAATCAGTTTCCATGCATCAGTAATATTGAAGGTCATAATCAGTGATTTTTGTTATATGAAAATAATAGTGTTTCACAGTATTTCTATTTAAGGCAGCTATAAATATAGGATAAAAATGTTTTTGGAGAACTGTGAATGCCAACTTCAGAGGGAAAGATGACTGAGGGGTGAAAGAGATGGATGGCATTTTAATTTGGCAATATCTTAAATAATATTTCCCTGCAAGTACCCAGTACATGGTAAGGTACAACTGTGTTAAAATTGAAAACTCTGAAAAGAACTATTTAAAAGGCCCTCTTAATGAGTCTCTTGATGAAAGGAAAAAAAGAGAAGGAAGGAAGGAAGGAAGGAAGAAAGGAAGGAAGGAAGGAAAGAAGGAAGGGAGGGAGGGAGGGAGGGAGGGAGGAAAGGAGGAAAGGAGGAAGGGAGGAAGGGAGGAAAGGAGGAAGGGAGGAAGGAAGGAAGGGAGAGAGGGAGGAAGGAAGGAAAGGAGGAAGGAAGAAAAAAAAAGACTGCAAGCTCTCCTGCCAATTTGGGATTTTCAAATATTTAATTCTAAATTCCATATTTTAAGGAAGATTTTTCAAGAAACTTCAAGTTTTCAACTTGAAGGAAAGAAAGAGGAAGGCTGATAGAAGGAGTTAGAGCAATGTTTTTGAAATTATGTTCATGAAATCACAGGGATCTGTGAAATATCTTTAGGAAACTCTTGAAATTTATGAGATCTGAGTGGACTTGTTTAAAATTGTCACTGACTCCTCACTTCTGAGTTTCATCCTATCTGAAGGATGAGATTAAGGCAGAGGCAAAAGTTTCATACAAAGTTTCTGCAACCTAATATTTAATCTTCCGGGTCTACAGGGAAGAACAATGAAATAGCTTGAGCATTACTTCCTCCTTCGAGTCTTTGTGATATTTGACAACTCTAAAAAGTAAAAAAAAAAAAACTTAGTAAGAGCACAATAATCCTTGGCTATGTACTTCACAGGAATATTGTGAGATGTTTATAAAAATTATAAAATTTGATGAAATTCTTACAATTATGAATTATTTTATTTTCATGTTTAGAAATAATCACACCTCAATAGTTTCCTAGGATAATACAGTCCATGCAAAGTAGGGTCATAGAGAAATAAAAGCATGCCCTCAGCTTTTAATGAACTTAAATGTAGGACATATGGCTAACTCTCTTAGACTTAGATAAGAGAGTTGAATTCAAAGCTATATATGTCAAGATCATAAATAATCAAGAGTTGATTTCAAGATTATAAATACTCATGATCAGAAAATACTACTTATTAGCAATTAAAGGGAGGGAAAGGAATTGTTTGTACTGAAGAGAATGTTTATAAGGAGTATGTATGTACCTGTGGTATACCAAATAACATACATGTACACACAAAAATGTGTGTATACATTTGGGTTGTGTGTATACATCTTGCCATACACAATATACAAACATATGCCCACTCCTGTGCAAGCATACAGATTCAAACATACACAAACACACATAGATATGGACACAGTACAATTCTTCTTTTCAAATGAAAACATTGATAATATTAAATAATTTAATTTTAAGACTGAAACCCTTAATCATGTGTGAAAAAGAGTAATAAAACCTTTGAGAGTAGAGTCAATGATCACATTAAAGTATTTTTGTAAAAGAATTCTAGTGCAGGACTTAATTATTTTAAAAATATATTTCTTTTCTTCTTTCCATTTTCCCTTCCCTTATAGTTTTATTATCGTTCTTTTACACCTGCTCTTTATGTGAAAATGTATATGAATCCTTTTAAAATAATTAGGATTATTGAAATGTATGTCCCGTACATTTGGTTTTGGGACAGACTTTCTAACTGGCTATTCATTTATCCTTCAGGAGGATCTTTAGCCAAGCATACTTGCAATGACACACTAATTTAATGTTATAAATATAATAGAAAACAGATTTTTAATCATATTAATGAATAAAATATAGAGGTAACTATGTTGTATTTTCCTGAACCTAGATACTTTCTCATAGTGTTTGCTTAGAATTAACTTTGTCCTATTTGTCAACTGGGTGCTGGAAAAAAACAAACATGATGAAGCTTTTGAATAATTGTGTTTTTTAACTAGGGAAAGGTTTGTACTGCTGCTAATGATATGCACCCAGAAACCTTGTTAGACAAAAGGCACTTTCAAGCCAATGCTATAATTTCCATGTGGACATACAGTGCCTATGTAGCAGGCACTGAGTAAATGGACTTGCCTTAATTTATAAAGGAGGGAAGATGTAGAAGGGAGCCATGGGTCCTCTAGCAAGAGGGGGAGTTTACTAAAAGGGAGTCCTTGGAAATGAGAATGGAGAGAAGGTGGCTTTGACTGTCTTCTATCCATTAGCCCTGCCCTGGAGCACACTGGGGAAGCAGACTGCAGGCCTTCCAAAAGTAAAAAATGGTGACATGCAATCTAAGGTTACCCTCAGCCTATGCACCTTTGTCTTAGCTGGGCATTGTCTTTTCAGAGAGCTTTTCATTTTTTTTATTTTTTATTTTTTATTATACTTTAAAGAGAAAATATGCAAAGAGATCATTTTTAAGTTTGCTTTGCTATCTGTAATTTTCAAGGACTAATATGGTAAATTTTTCTTCTGCCAATATCATTTATGTCTCCCTATTTACCACACAATCATGTAAATGCAGAGAATGAGGAGGCACCTTTAAAAGCCTTAGGATATTCTATATGATGACCTCAATATTTACTTTCAGCCATACTGGGAAAACTTACTTTTCATGGAGTGCCACCTAACAGTGAATGTATTAGAGTATAAAATGTTTGCCATGTATACACCTGTATGTGTACATATACACATTACACACACACACGCACACACAGAGAGAGAGAATGCACATTTCACACACATACACTTATTATTCAAGTTGAAACTGCACTTGAATCAATCTGATTATATTGCTGTTTCAACTCTTAAAATCAGTATCTCCTACATTAGTAGATAATTCAAATATTTAAATATTTCAGAGGAGAAAGGTAACTAGAAAACCAATGAAAAGTGAGACCATCAGAAATAGAAAATGCTTGGCACTAACAATCTATCTAAATTGTCAATTTTACTTCATATTAGAGAATCCAAGATGGACTAGACTATAACTTAAAAACACATACACACATCTTCACTTAAAGTTGTTTAAGTTCTTTGAAATTCTGACATGTTTTTAGCCAGGGTTATTTGTTCAGGTTCTTCCTTGTTAGGATTCCAGACTGGAAAGTTGGAATTCTCAGGAAATGCATGTTTCCATGAGTTTTTCAGTTTTACAGTTTTACAGATCCAATGACACAATCTTTTAATCTTTCGTCACTCAACCAAACAGGAGTTCCATAGGCACAGTGCTCACACTTTGAATTGCTAATAGAAAATAATGCACAACGTCCTCAGGATATGCTAAACAAGGTTTTTAAGAGCATTTTATTTTACAGCACTTTAGTCTTTTCAGCTAGATTTCAGTGACACCATAGTGTAAATGCTATATTTGCCATAACTTATTGGTGGCTCCTGTGTTACATACAGTTTTAAATAATGCTCTAAATTGTTTGTTTTCCCAATGATAATGATAAAATGTTCTGTAGAATTTGTAAAACATGTCAATTGAATCTGTTGAAAATTGTGTAACTGTTGTTTCAATTGTGATACTATTTTGCAGGTATTAGTTTTAAATGTATATTTGTATGAGTCCAAAGTATGTGCTTGTATGTGGTATGTGTGTGTAAGTATATAATCTCTTATCAAAAATCAAACTTATCCTAAAGAAAAAGGGCACATTGTGACCAGCTTTAATTTATTAACAGTTTTTCATTGTTGCTGCAATTTGGATTTAAAATTGAAACTGAAATTAAGTTTTTCTTAAAAATGGTGTCTTTTAATTTTTTGAGGAATGGGCTTTAGAACCTATCTGAGTTCCTATAAGCAAACTGTCCAGCTTGTGAGGCACCCCCATTGCTTTTTGAAATAATCAAACATCAATTCATGTATTAACTTCATCAACACACAGACTAATTTGTTTTCATCAGCAATAAAACCAGTACACCTCGAAAGTTGACCTTCCCAACATGGCGCCCATTTTTCTTTAATGATAAATTTTCCAAGAAAAATTGTTTCTCCAAACCATTACTTTTTAAAATTCGATCTTCTCAAGTAAAATGAACTGTCTTGGTGTTAGGAGAGCTTTTAAAGGCCCACCCATACTAGGCGGTTCCAACATGGTTCTCTTCTCGAGAAAACAAGCATGCAACCTGCACACTTTTCCGGTCTGCCCCACGTGTAGAATTAATCTAGCTATAGAAAACTCGTGACTGACAAGGATCTACACATGTGGTCATGCTTGAAGCAAAAATTCTGAACTTCTTTGGGCTTGGCATCTGGGTACAGAATATTAATTAACTTTCTTATTTCCTTTCTTTCTGCATCCTTAGTTATTCCTTTTCAATATTTAGAGTTGCCAGGTAAAATACAGGATACCCAGTGAAATTTAAATTTCAGATAAACATTATTCCTTTAGCCTATTTCTCATATATTTTATCAGAAATACTTTCACTTTAAAAAAAGTTTATCTGAAATTCAAATGTAACTGAGTATGTCCTATATATTTTTCCTTAAATCTCACAATTCTATCCACACTGCCTTTCTAATCTTTTTCAGTTGGGTTAACTATAAGGGGCGAGATCTACCTCCCTCCATACCGCTGTGTTCAGACACCTTATGAATATCAGCAGTCATAATGTCCTTGAAGAAGGAAAACATTGGTCAGCTCTAGGTCCTGAAAATGCTTTTTGAAGGACCAGCTTGAATACAGATGGGATATTCAAGTAAATATCTTCATAAGATGAATGCCACCATGTTCAACATTTCCCTTCGCCAGCCTGTTGTCAGGTCCAAGTTTCCCCATTAATCCCTTATGTAGCATTTCCCACCAACTGGGAAAACCAAAACACACCAACATATTATAAATGCTCCTGAAAAGTGGTAGCACCTCCTAACTTAGTACCAGCACCTCTTTTAAATTCAATTTCTTTTTTCTTTCAGAGAGATAACAAACTAATTCATTATTTCCCCCATTAACAACTTACCACAAAATATTTTTATCAGGTTAAAACTGGTCATCTATGGAATCGTAGAAAAGGTGACATAGGAAGGAACTGTCTTCACTGCTGGAAGAATAAAAGAGTCTGAGGTATAGACACTGCCCTGGTGACACCTCCTTAGAACATTGTTGGGAGACTGGGGAGGCAGGCACGAGTGGGGGATAGAATCTGACCTGACATGAAGCTATCACCTGGCAGAGAGACTTGTCAAAGAAAATTATAACAAACAGCACTATTTTATTTTTTTGGAATTGAAAACCCAAGAAGCCCCAAAATAAGAACAGTGAGATCAAAGGCTAGTTTCTAAAAACAGTGTAGAAAATAGAAACATGTTGGAATTCCTAAATTCTAGCTTTCAAATACTCTCATTTCCAACAGTGAATCCTTGACAGAGCCTGAATACAGACGGAGTTTTGAAACATTTTCTGTAGCTACCTCCTCTCTTGAAATGCCTATAAGTGGCAGAGGAAAATCCAAATGCTTTAATATAACATGTCCATCTTCTGACTCCTGCTTACATACATTTCCATTGATTTGCTTCAGTACTGGAGGATGGGAATTTGCAGGGCTGGTGAAATTTCCTTCATTAGACACCAGGAATTCACCAGAGAGAGAAAGATTTGTGCCTTCTCTTTTTAGGATCTGGTCATTGATACTTTAATAAATGTAGTGTAAAGAAAATCCATGCCTACAGTCTGTATAGAAAATGTGAATTTTTTTAATAAGATTGTGTTCTTAACGTAAAAAAGTTTATTTGTATTTAGTGAAATGCCTAATAAAGTCCTGGTATCAATTATCTTTATTTTTATTTTAATATTCATCAGTGCTTCATTATAAGCTCAAAATGGATCTCTTAAATAGGGCATGACTCCAAGCATCAAAAAATATAATTCTTTTTTAACAATGTGAATCATCATATTAGGGTTTCTACCATAAAAATATATATGTATATTATCTACCAATAAAGTCAATGCTGTGAGTCCTTCAGTTTGTAAAAAAGTTAGGTATCTGATGTCCAATACACTTCACTTCCAATATTACGAGGAAGGCCCATATCAATGAAGCAATATTATAGTAACATAGTATACTAATATTATAAAACACCATTTCAAAGTTAAAAGCTTCGAGTGAAGGAAATCTATCTACTTTTGTTGGACCTGCATGGTACCTAATACATGAGACATTATTTCAGAAGTGGAATTGCCTTTGTATTTCACCAAGTAAACCCTACCTGCTGGGGTTTAAATCATACTTAAAACAAAATTTAAGCATTGTAATAGTATTATCAAAATAGTCAAGCAAATAAATATGGTCCAAGATTATCTCTGGGACTGAGCATGGACATAAATCCCCCCAAAAACTCTACTAATATGCATAGATGATTTCTATTTATAAAGCTGTAGTGATTGCTACATTCAAGAAGTAGTGTATGTCTGCAAATAATAATCCACATAACTATATCTGTGTGTCCTTAATATTGTTATAGCTTCATCAGAGCTGTTATTCATTTATTGTGTCATTCAGCAAACATTTGCCTACTTTGTGGCAGGCTCCCCACTAAGCACTATAAAACATTTCTAAAAAGTTTCCAAGAAAATGGACAAAGTACATCTTTGGTAGTCTCCCACTTGAGATAACAACTGGCACTATTTTGTCTCCAAGCAAAGCATTCATTCTCAAGGACATTTTCAAAGTAATATCCCCAGATAATAAAATGGTTTGAACACAGTTATTCCTAAGCCTGAGAAGAAAGGGACAACTTCTAAAATAAGTATAATTGGAAATAGGTTGGTCATGACCACAGGCAATGAAGAGTAGACTCTTGTTCTCTCCCTAACACAAATTTTGTCACGATGTACAGGGCACTGTGTGCAAGCTAGTGACCACTACCTACCTGTAGCTTTAAAACAGAAAAAGTGGGGGCGGAGCAAGATGGCTGAATAGGAACAGCTCCAGTCTCCAGCTCCCAGCATGAGCCACACAGAAGACAGGTGATTTCTGCATTTTCAACTGAGGTACTGGGTTCATCTCACTAAGGAGTGCCAGACAATCAGTGTGGTCAGCTGCTGTAGCCCGACCAGCGAGCGAGGCATCGCCTCACCTGGGAAGCCCAAGGGGGAAGGGAATCCCTTTTCCTAGTCAGTGGAACTGAGACACACAACACCTGGAAAATCGGGTAACTCCCACTCCAATACTGCGCTTTACCAAGGGTCTTAGCAAACGGGCACACCAGGAGATTATATCCCACACCTGGCCGGGAGGGTCCCATGCCCATGGAGACCCCCTCATTGCTACCACAGCAGTCTATGATCTAACAGCAAGGCAGCACCAAGGCTGGGGGAGGGGTGCCCGCCATTGATGAAGCTTAAGTAGGTAAACAAAGCCAAGCAGCTTGGAAGCTCGAACTGGGTGGAGCTCACAGCAGCTCAAGGAGGCCTGCCTGTCTCTGTAGACTCCACCTCTGGGGACAGGGCACAGCTAAACAACAACAA
>NW_012115489.1:6938192-6938491 GCF_000951035.1 Colobus angolensis palliatus | reverse complement strand
GTAAAGGGATCAATTCAACAGGAAGAGCTAACTATCCTAAATATATATGCACCCAATATACGAGCACCCAGATTCATAAAAGAAGTCCTTAGAGACTTACAAAGAGACTTAGACTCACATACAATAATAATGGGAGACTTCAATACCACACTGTCAACATCAGACAGATCGAGACAGAAAGTTAACCAGGATATCCAGGAATTCAACTCATCTCTGCAGCAAGCAGACCTAATAGACATCTACAGAACTCTCTACCCCAAATCAACAGAATATACATTCTTCTCAGCACCACATCACAC
>NW_012115489.1:6879305-6934007 GCF_000951035.1 Colobus angolensis palliatus | reverse complement strand
TTGCATTGGGAGTTATACCTGATGTAAATGACGAGTTTATGGGTGCTGACGAGTTGATGGGTGCAGCACACCAACATGGCACAAGTATGCATATGTAACAAACCTGCACATTATGCACATGTACCCTAGAACTTAAAGTATAATAATAATAATAAAGCAGCTACAAAAACAAAACAAAACAAAATTATAAATTACTATTTGAAGAACATTTTTACTCATTAAGAGCAAAATGAGCATTGAAAGTGACTCAAGATCAGACAGCTTCTTGTATATTTATAAAAATAATAACTCTCCATATTTCCTCCATCCTATAAAATATTATTATTTGCCTGGGGCCAAATGTTGAATATATTTAGAAAGGATATTTGCACATGGCTTTTTGCAAATCAAAACCTTATATCTGCCTTCCTTTATAAATGCATTTTCTCCTCAAAAACAATAGTGCCAGTAACAATTACTTGTTGTGGGGATTATTTTACATGAAATATATATGCATAATACATATACAATATGTATAGCAGGACTATTTACTATTCAATAAATCAATAAATACACAAATATACAAATAGAATAATAAGCTTATGTTTAAAACAGAGAACAATGTGACATAGAATTTTATACTGGAATGCAATTTTGTGTACTTTTTTATGACAATTGTGTGAGATCTAGTATATAGATAGATAGGTAGATCTTGAAATGTGCTTTAATCTATGTTCTTTTACCCTTTTTTGAAAATGTATATTAAAGTCTGATTTCAACTTTAAAAAAAAAAAAAAAAAAAACAGAAAAAGCAGAGCTCTATCCCTTTTCCTGTCTCCCCTCACCTCCAGACTTGAGAAGAAACTGTCTTTGCTCCACAGGAGAGACTGATGGCACCACTGAGATGTTAACAAGTAGACTTCTGCATCTCAGGTAAGCTGACCTCATAAATAAGAGAGGTATCTCCTCTATATAAGATAAAAATCATGGTACTTCCTATATCAAAGTGGTAAAAATATCATCTGGAATTGAAGGGGATAATTCTTTTTGGGTGGAAAAAATATTGTAGCACAATAAGAGGTTCCATCATTGGCTCTCGACATGTAGTTCAATGTATGTTCTCAACAATAAGACATAATAATGGCTGCACTGGGATTAAGTAGCAAGAAGTGAATCTAAATCTGATGGGCACTGTTACTATATTCACTCTTCAGTACTGTGGACAGAACTATTCCTGGACACATCTGGAGCTGTGAGGCAAAGGTGAACTACATTAAACTCTAACAAGTGGGCCTCAGTGCCATAGTGACAGGGAGAGGAAGGTGTTTGAGAACACCAATGCTGGCAGCTCCCGAAGCACCTCTTGGCAGAACCCTTATTCTCTATTTGCACTTACTTCTTCAGAGGAAGATGTCAGCTTGACCTCCTGGGGTTATACTGAGAAACAAGAAAAAATCTTTTGCCTCAACACAACTACCCAGCTGTTATTAAATTGTACTCTTTCATTACAGGAAAAAAAAAAAAAAATGTGCCTGTAGACTGGTTTCTACATTGTATGGGGATAAGGCAGAACATTTTAATTTAGAACCAATAATCCTTTTCTCTTAAGACTATAAGAATATTAGCCTCTGATTTAGGCATTGAAGGTAAAATATTCTTGTATTCCTAGGGCATAGCAGGTATTAAAACATGTTTGGAAACAATGAAATCAAAGTGCGTCTGATTGTGACCCAATCGAACCGTGGACACTTGCTTGATGAGGGTCATATACTTGCTAAGTACTGATAAGTGGTAATGAAGGTTCAAAAAACTATAAGGCAGTATCCTTTACCTCCTGTATTCCTCGGAGAAATACTGAGAAAGTGAAGAGAATTTAGGGGAAAATACCCTGCATGGTGTCCTCTATAAAAGTAAAAGACCCTGTCTCTTAGGCTTTAAAGTCAACTCCAAATCTTTATGAAGAATATTCAACCATGGGAACTTGGCTTATCTATTCTAAAAAGAGTGAAAAAGAGTTGGGGAGGAGATTACATTTTGAGCTTCAACAAAATGTCCTGTTTAATTTTCTCAAAATATCCTATTAAATTTTTCATTCGCCCATAGACACATGTGGGGTTGCATAAATTGTTAACTAAAATTCCACAGATTCCTGCTCCCACACAAGACCTCTACTCACCATACCCTTTTGGAAGACTATCTCTTACCCCATGCTTTTCTGAGTGCCCAGAAGATACTAGGTTGTTGCAAAAATAATTTCAGTTTTTGACATTATTTCCTGTTCGATTCATATTAAACTCTACTACTTCTGGGTACTGCCTGTGCTTCTTTCTCATCTTGATGCCCACTGCAGTCTCTGGTCACTGCCCTTTCTCTGCCAGACGCAGCAATCTTCCCAGTTACCACTGCTTATCTACAGGTGGGCATCTTACAAAGGTGGAGTCTTCCAGGACTAAAGGGGTAGCTGGCCTGTGGCCAGGTAAAGCTAGGTGAGGAAATGTTTCTCCTCCCTTTATGTTACATTCTAACAGAAGGGCTTAGATATAGGCTCTTATGTTCTAATAACTACCCAAGATCAGAGGAGTAGAGGAGTGGAAGCTCTTTTTTTTTTTTTTTTTTTTTTTAGACAAGAGTCTCCATTTGTTCCTTAGGCTGGAGTGCAGTGCAGTGGTGCAGTCATGGCTTACTATATCCTCAAGCTCCTGGGCTCAAGTGATCCTCCCACTTTGACCTACCTAGTAGCTGGGACCATAGGCATGCACCACCATTCCCAGCCTTTTAAAAATTTTTGGCAGGGACAGGGTCTCACTATGTTGCCCAGGTTAGTCTTGAACTCCTGGTCCCAAGTGATCCTCCTGCCTCACCTTTCCCAAGTGCTAGGATTGCAGGCATATCATTTTTAGATCTGGTTCCCTCGCTCTCCCTCCCTCTCTCCTACTATCTATCCCCCTCCCCCTCTCCCTCTCTCTCGTCTATGGACTGGAGACAGAAATTAATTCCAGTGACAACCACTGTGCTATTCTCAAAATTGCCACTCCTCTTTGAGGACCAGAGCTTTGTTCTTGGTCAAATTTATCTTCCTGGCTTCTCATTCTCTCAAGACATTATCCTAGTTGATTTCTTAATTTTTATAAAAATAAGGCTCTGAGAGACCCACCATCCCAACTCTGTTATTTAGAATCATTCTAGAACCCCATGTGTATGTGGTCTAAAAGAACCAGCAGCTCCTGCTAGCATCCATCTCCACACAGACAGGCAAATGACAAAATTGAGTAGGGGGCTTTGTGTTTGGGTTCCAAGCTCTTCCTTAGTAGAATTCTTCCTTCCCCTGCAAAACTTATTCTCTCTCACGCACACACACACAAAATGATGAGTTCATTTACAATGAAGTATTTAATGTGGCTTAAAATAGCAGTTTTTCAATGTTTTTTCTTACTGTAAAGGAGTGTTTACAGAAAAATGAAATCACAAAGCAATATATTACAGGATGGCTGACATAGGGAAAGACCAGTAGCTTTATGTCCCCTTTCCCTATCCCCTAGCTTTCTGAGAGGCTCTATGGAAATTTCTAGGACTGTCCAGAGCAGCACTTCTCAAACTTTATTGTGCAAACAACTACATAGTGATCTTCATAAAAGATCAGATTCTGATTCAGCATGTCAGAGATGGGCCCCAGATTCTGCCTTTCTGACAACGTCGTAATGATACTGATGCTACTGTCACAGGCGTCCCACTGTCAGTAGCTAGGCTATGGAGTCCAGCTTCAAAAATCTGCTTCATAGTCTCAAATGTTCATGAGATGTGCTTTGCAGATGAATAAATGACCAGACCTCTAATTATAAAAACAGTTTAAATGCAAGAATTATTGTAGGAGAGAGAGCTATAATAATTTTAAAACCCTTTGGTTTCCCAGTCCTAGTCAAACCAAAACCACTAGTAACTACTTGTAGTCTAACAAAATCAGGTTTATTTATCCATTGCAAAGTTCATCTCACCAAAGGAAAATATAAGTTGTTACTGAGTTCTGTGCAAAAGTAGAGTGTAGATGAAATTTAAATAAAACAGTATTCTGATAGACTCAAAGCAAAGCAGGGCTTTGTAAAGTCTAGTGGAAGTCTAGACTGCAAAGTGGACTCAGAGTCCGGTTTCCTTTTACCCTACAAAGTGATGTAGCTATGGAATGCTGTGTGCAGAAACTCATTATCTACAGTTCTGCTCCTGGGCTGTGAATTGAGGCTGCTTCTCTGTATCAAAGTGACTTAAATCCCGCATGCACAAGTGGAATGTTTTCTTTTTACTGACAGAATTTAAAACAGCCATACTCATTCAAGAAGGGGGTTGTATTCAAGAAGGGGGTTGTACCTTAGAACTGCAGTGTGTCCTTGTGTGAGTGTCTCCTTCCTTGCAGAGTTGGCTTTATCTATATATTTCTGTTATTCCAACCTGATAAATGGCCATGCAGATTATACTTTCTCAATTCCAATCTAATTTTAACTGATCAGCTTGCAAATGACAGAAACCCAACTAAAATCAGTTTAACCAAAAACACGAGGGAGGGAGACTCTTCAAACTAATTGAAACTCAAAAAGAGACAGCTTTGGGGATAACTGGATCTGGAATCTCAAACAGTATCATCCAGGCTTGAGTTTTCTCTGTTTTATTTTCCTCTGTCTGCATTGACTATCCTTAAGTAGGATCTTTCCATACTGAGTCAAGATGACCAAAGACACGTTTTCCTAATAGCTTCAACCTAGAAATATAACTGAATTTCACTGATCTGATTTGGGCCTGAAGGCAAAAACAAGCACTGGGTATGAGAATAGAATGGACTGACTGACTGGGCCTTTACCAGCCCCATCCCTATGAGTGAACTGCAAATGAGGAAGAGGTGACTTACAAGAAAAATCTAAGTTCTGCTACTACAAGATATTAGAAGGTGCTCTAGTCAGGCACAAACAGCAGATGTCATCCACATAAGTTTCCCAATACCTCTGAAACCATGCCATGTAGGTGGGCATTGCCTTTATTTACTCATTAGGGTGGCCTTGATTGTTTTGACTTCAGTTCTGAATCCCAGAGATTAAAAAGTAAAACTAACATTAAGTCTAATTTTAATTCTTACTTTTTGATTTTTCCTTTTTTTTTTTTTAATTTTAAATTATGTCAAACTTACGGAGAAGTTGCAAAAATATTAGAGAAAACATCCATATATATTTTCCTTGGAGTCACTTTTTAGTTAATATTTTTTCAATGTTAACTTATTATCATCTGGAAAATAGTGTGCTTTTAAATAATTATTCACATTTCAGAAAGAAACTTTTAATTAAGAGGTCAGAAATGAAAAGCTGAAAAACCTATATCCCCACACTCATTCATATAATGAAGTAGGTCTTCATTCAAGCTTCACATTATACTAAAGCACCACAGAGAATATAAAAATAAACCCAATGGTTTATATAAAAAGGGGAAAAGAAAGTTTCTATGAGGTATAATATGTAAGAAGGTATTAGGTGTGCTGTTTAGTCTGAATAAGATACAGGCTATAATTCTCACTGTGGAGGAAGTAAAAGGTAATTCTTCTGAGACAACTTTCAGAAGAAGGTGCTAATATAGTCAAATTAATGGTTCAACAGTGGGGGAAAATGACAGCCTTGGTAGCACCAAATTATTTCCTCCCCAATCAATACAAGTTGCAGGAGATCCCAAAGTCATCAGCTTGGTTCTTGGGGTCTGTATTAGTCCGTTTTCACACTGCTGATAAAGACATACCTAAGATTGGGTAATTTATACAGAAAAAGAGGTTTAACGGACTCAGCTCCACGTGGCTGGGGAGGCCTCACAATCATGGCAGAAGGTGAAAGGCACGTCTCACCTGGCAGCTGACAAGAGAAAAGAGCCTGCGCAGGGACACTCGCATTGTTTAAACCATCAGCTCTCATGGGACTTACTCACTGTCATGAGAATAGTATGGGAAAGACCTGCTCCCATGATGAAATTACCTCCAACAGGTTCCTCCCACAACACATGGGAACTGTGGAAGTTACAATGCAAGATGAATTTGTAACTCATTCACAGCCAAACCATTTCAGGGTCACTATTGACCTGATGAGTTACAAGAGAATTGTAACTCATTCATAGCCAAATCATATCAGGGTCACTATTAAAATAGTTGGCAGAACCACATCTACCTGTTACCTGAGATAAGGCATTTCTGAATTAGGAAAGTGGATGAAATATACTGTGGTGTGTGTGTGTGTGTGCCTGTGTTAATATTTAGGTGCTCCACAGGATTTTCTGCAGTATTTTCTCATAAAAGATATTTTTAAAATCTAATTCAGATGCCCCCATCTAATAAGGCCTTCCACAAGGCCACATTCCCAAATTCTGGTCACTATTTCAGCAGTTACAATTTCTTATGGAGTTATAAGAAAAAGACCTTCTTAATCAAAAGTACACAATATAAGTTTTTTAACTAATACTGAAAATATCAAAATATGATCAGCAGCCCTATGAGCACAAGAATGTTCTTGTCTTCTTTACCTGTGAATCCCCAATATTTTGTATAGTAATTGCACACTAGTTCCCCAAGGCTTCA
The DNA here is from genome assembly GCF_000951035.1 of Colobus angolensis palliatus. Lineage (NCBI taxonomy): Eukaryota > Metazoa > Chordata > Mammalia > Primates > Cercopithecidae > Colobus > Colobus angolensis. Next base: position 6,927,436 of record NW_012115489.1, on the reverse strand, counting down.
ATAACAAATTGGATGGTTTAAAAGAACAAAAACGTATTCTGTCACTGTCCTGAAGACCAAAAGTCTGAAATCAAAGTGTCAACAGTATTGGTTATTTCTGGAGGCTCAAAGGAAAAAAAAAAACATCCCATGATTCTCCTCCAGCTTTTGATGGTTGTTGGCAATTCTCAGCATCCCTTGGCTTGTCAATGCATTACTTCAATCTCTGCTGCCATCATTACATCGTCCCCTTGGTGTTGATCTCTGCGTCCTCTCCTTTTCTTATAAGGGTACCAGTTATTGGATATAGGGCCCACCCTAATGCAGTATGACTTCATCTTAACTAATTACATCTGTAAAAATCCTACATTCCTCTCTTATCCACCACTTCACTTTCTGAGGTTTCAGTTCCCCACAGTCAACTGTGGTCTGGAAATATTAAATGGAAAATTCCAGAAATAAATAATTCATATGTTTTGAATTTCCTGCCATTCCGAGTAGCATAAGGAATCTCACTCTGTCCCAATCTGATAGGTTATCAGATCGACTTTCTCGGTATCACAGTGCTTATGTTCAAGTTATTTATTGTTTTCTTTAAAAATGGCCTCAAAGTACAAGGGTAGGGATGCTGGTGATTCATATATGACAACAAGAAGCCATAAAGTGCTTCATTTAATCAAAAAGGTGAAAAGGGTGCTAAGATCGATGGCAAGAATGCATCTCCTAGCCATGAAATTATAAAGAAGGAAAAATAAATTTGTGTGTAGTATGTATAGTGTTCAGTACTATTCCTGGTTTCAGGCATCCATTGGGTGTCTTGGAATATATCTCCTATGGGTAAGGGGAAAGTACTGTATTTCCATACTAGGTCACATTCTGAGATTGAGGGTATGCATGGATTTGGGGGATACTTTTCAGACCACTAAAAATTGGTATATTTCCTAAAGAAATGCTGAAATATTCACCATGTGTTACAAAATAATATATATGTCATCCATCTTTCTTTTGATAGATCCTTCTACAATTCAGTAGGTTAGTTTTTTGGTGAACTTAATTTAAAACAAAATAGCATGAAATAGAATTTACATTATTAGTATATAAAAACTTATTTGCAATATTTTTTCTTATAATGCTGATGAATGCAAAAAGAAATACAAGTCCTGGACTTCAGAAACATTCTCACATTTTACGTAACTTTAAAAAACAATGGTTTGGTATACTGTGCTCAAATAGTCTATTTTTTCTACAACTTTTCTTCATTACATTTTTCTGTAGACCTCTTCTCAGGTAGAATGATTACATGATCACTAATCCTTCTTTAAATAAATTTTACCATTTTTCAAAACATTGCACTTCAAGAGATATAACAGAATGAACCCTGTGTTAACAAATTTAAAGAGTAACTTTTAAACAGAACATGTTTGCTCCCTCATTGTCTCTTATAGCACAAGATAGACTCTGGTGTTTCTTTTAGAAACAAGCAGGAGACAGAGACCACACTAATTTGAACAGGAAAAGTTTAATATATAATTATTAACTATAACAGAGGATTGAAGAAATAGAATATTGGCTACTGTTGGGAACAGGCCCCCAAAATCTGGCCTTAAACTGGCCCCAAAACTGGCCATAAACAAAATCTCTGCAGCACTGTGACATGTTCATGACGGCCATGATGCCCACACTGGAAGGTTGTGGGTGTACTGGAATGAGGGCAAGGAACACCTGGCCCACCCAGGGCAGAAAACTGCTTAAAGGCATTCTTAAACCACAAACAACAGCACGAACAATCTGTGCCTTAAGGACATGCTCCTGCTGCAGATAATTAGCCAAACTCATCCCTTTATTTTGGCCCATCCCTTTATTTCCCACAAGGATTACTTTTAGTTAATCTATAATCTATAGAAACAATGCTTATCACTGGCTTGCTGTTAATAAATACATGGGTAAATCTCTGTTCGAGGCTCTGAGCTCTGAAAGCTGTGAGACCCCTGATTTCCCATTCCATACCTCTATATTTCTGTGTGTGTGTCTTTAATTCCACTAGTGCCACTGGGTTAAGGTCTCCCCGACCGAGCTGGTCTCGGCAGGCCACCATGAAGTGAGCAGAACTATAAGGCACATAATAGCAGAAATAAGGAGCAATACCCACCCTTAGGGCTTAAGTAGAGCATCCAAGTAAGAACTTCCCAAAGGGTTGAGATTCATACTTCACTGGGGAGAGCAAAACAATGGCTCACTGGATGTCAGAAAATGTGCTGAGATGCTGTGCCATTGGAACTTGACGGCAATCTACTCTCTGAAGTAAATCATCCAGAGGGAGAGGTAATGTCTCAGAATTTGTTGCAATGTTGCACAAGAGGGTTCAGGGAAAACTGCACAGAGATGTGCCCCTTCATGGGTGCCTTGCTGAACAAAACATCTAAGGGGCTCCCTGGGACAACTGTTGGTCAATGAGTGTTCCTCCTGCTGCGCATTGAGAAACTCAGCACTAGAGAAACCATGCTGCAAGATCCCAGCAGGAGGAACAAACTGGGACCAGGAAGAAAATGACGCTTTCTTCCTCTAAACTCCCTCCAAGTCCTCCACTGGTAAAGTCTAATATTGAGCCAGATAACAAAGAAAATCGATTTAAAGTCTCTATTATCACAAAGCAGGCAGTGAAATATGAATTTGGAGCTGAGGCAATAAACTGATAATTGACACATCTGGTTAACCAATTTTCTTACTTTATGAACTGAGTTCAATGACATTTCTATTGTTTAATGAGGTATTCTAGACTGCTAGGACACTAACTTTTGTGAAGACAAGAGACTTTCTCTAAATTATAGAAGTGCTAAGGGAACACCAAAATACTGGAGGCCAAATATGTCACCTGATATGTTCTATTTGCGTAACACTTAAACATAGTGACCGTCAATGTTTAGCCTGTTGCAATGCTTTCAATGTTTAATATGAATAAAATTGAAATCATTACATATAATTATTATTTTTATTTTAAAAGTCTTATTAACATTATATCTAAATTATTCTTTCTTACTTCATGCTTTTCTTACCATTTATTTTTACATTGCTGTTTTCTGATAAACATTAACAGTAGAGGACCTAAACTTCAGGCAGAGCTTATCAAATATTTTTTATATATTTGTGCTTTCCTTACATTTTCTAATTTATTTATCAAAAATTTACATTTTAAGCTTGAATATTATCATCTCTATGTTACAAATAAAGAAATCAAGACTTAAACAAGTTCAATAACTTGACCAAGTCCACACAAGCTAATAAATCATTGAATCAGGATGCGGGTCTGTCTAGATCAATGACTCATCAGTACTCTATAATTGCCTCTGAAGAAAATAATGTTAATGATTAGAAGAAAATTATAAAATAGCTGTGCCATTGCTACTATTTGCTTTCCTTCCTTTCCCTTCATTTATAATTGCAGAGGACATTGTTACTTCTGGAAGCATTAGAATAGTTAAGGAAGATCAATAATGATTATTTTTAATAACATATATTATAATTTATGATTCTTATGTAAGTTTATGGGATCTAATTTTAATTTTTTTTTTTTCATTTCACCTTCTTGTTTCCACATTCCCTTTTTCTCAGAAAGTGACGTTAATAAGCCTTCTGCTATCACTGTCTAACTCACAGGGACCCACTGTTAACATCCAAGAGAGGGCAGAACAAATAATAAGTTTGTTGCCAAACTTTGTGGTTATTTCCATAGAGACTTAATATAACCAATCAATAAAAGGTAATTTAGAGAAATAAAGAAACTGTGTAAACAAATGTCTTGTTGATCAGTGAACATTAATGTATCTTCTCATTCAATAATTTGCTTTAGAATCCACCTAAGAAATACTGCACTCTATCTTTTAATGCTTGGGATATTTGATTATTTGACAAAAGAAACACATAATCTATTCATTGATTAACATGTTCCATATATCTAATTCAAAGTTTATCACAAAAGCTCACCACCTCACTTTCAATAATTTCCATAAATAATCCACTGACAAAGTAGTTATTGAATGTATTTATTTATGTGATAGGTTGGGAATACAACTATGAATAAGTCACACCAAACTCACAGCTCTCCTGCAGCTTAAAGTTTAGTGAAGGAGACTGGCAATAAACAAAATAAGTAGATTTATGGCATTTTAGAAAGTGATATGGGAAAAATAAAGCAGTAAAGGGGGACAGGGGACTACAATTTTAAAAGAGAAGGTGAGAAAACATCTCACTGAGAAGATGGTATTTGAGAAAAGAACACCTTTGTTCAAAGCTAAAGTGAGCCATACCAACACCTGGAGAAGAACACTCCAGGCAGAGTTTATCCAACATCTCTTATACTATCTCTGAGATCCCAGTGTGTCTTGTTCCAGCTCTGTGTGGGCTCTGATTGATTTCACTTCTTTTATTCTGCCTCAGGGCTTCATGTTGATACTACTATAGACTCGTGGGCACTTAAACTCACACATGTGCAAGTTGGAAGTGCATGGAAATTAATGCCGACATGGATAAACTTCAACCAATGCAAGACAAGATCATCTGGATAAGCTCTTCTCCCTTCGTGTTCCCCAGAAACACTCAAAGTTGCTCAAGAGTGTATTCCAGTGAACTGAGCAGCTAACTGCAGTAACTGGAAGCAGGCTCAATAACGTGTCCTTGCCCTGGTTCTTCCTCCTTCCCTGCATCACTCTTCTGGCCCTTCTCACCTGTGCCCTGGGACTGAGCTCCCTGAAAACATCACATAAGCTCTAGGCCTGCATTTCTGGGTAGCACATGCTGAGGCACAAGTTGGAAAAGAAGTGCAAAACCCTCAGATGGATATGTGTTTGACATGCTAAAGAACAGCAAGAAGGCCCTGTAGTAAGATCCAATGTAGCAAGGGGGAGGATATAAGAGAATTTTGTCCAAAGGTAATGGAGGACCCATCATGTAGGGCCTTACAGACCTTAACAGAACTTTGTCTTTGGTTCTATTTGAGATGAGAAGTTGTTGACATCATCTGCATTATGATTTAACAGGATGACTCTGGGCACTGTGTTAACAAGAGACTGAAGGGGATAAGAGTAGAAATGGATAACCAGTTTGGAGTCTACTGTAGCAATTCTGGTAACAGATGATGACTTGGGCCAGTAACAGCAGAAGTGAACAGATGTGGTAGATTATAGTTATATTGTGAAGGCAAATCTATTTGAACTTTTTTATGGTGTGAGAAGGAAAGAAGAAGCATGGACGACTCTAAGGAAAACTTGATTTGATGTGAGCTAAAAAGGGGAAGAAAAGTGAAAAGCAGGAAAAGTTCAGAGACCTGCTCTAGACATGATAAATTAAATGTTCCCATGAAACTCCAAGGGCAGATGTCAAGAGAGCAGTTGCATGTATGTGTCTGGATTTCATGAGAAAGATCCAGATTGATAATCATTAATGTGTTATTAGGACGTAAAACGAAGAGATTCAATAAGATTACCAAGGAAATGAGTGTAACTAGAGAAAAAAAAGATCATGTACTGAGCCGAGGAACACTCCAATATTAAAATGAGGGAGGTAGAGTGGAATCAGTAAAGACTAAGGAATGGTCAATAAGGATGATGAAAACAAGGAGAGAGTGGTGTCTTGAAAGCCCAGTGAAAAAAGCACTTCAAAAAGAAAGGAAATGCATGATTTATCAGGTTGAATGCTGCTGAAGGGGCAAATAAAATAAGGATTGAGAATCTGACCTCTGGATTTAGTAACTTGAAATCATTGTTGACAAGAGCACCTTTACTAAAATGATAGAAACAAAGACACAATATGAGTGGGTTTAAAAGAGAAAGAGAAAGGAGGAACTAGAAGTAGAGACTATATGCCATATTTTTTAGGGGTTTTGTGGTAGAGGAGAGCAAAGAAATGGAGCAAAGCTACAGGGAAAAACAGGGTAAAGAGAGGGTTTATTTGAGATTATTAAAATAACAGCATATAAGTTGATGAATGAAAATAATTCAACTGGAGAAAAAAATTGATGATGCATGAGAGTAGCATTTCTGGGGTGATATTCCTGAGAATGTGAGAAGGCTGGAATCTGATAAACAATTGAAGAGGTTGTCCTTACTAGGAATATGGACAAACAATTGAAGAGGTTGTCCTTACTAGGAATACGGACATCTCATTTACATCAAGAGGAAAGTGAGCATAAGGGTGAGGATGCCAGTTGTGGGAACTTGTGGACCTCTTCTGATTGCTAGTTTGCTCAGTGAAATTGAAAGCAAATTTATCAGCTGAGAGAGGATGAGTGAACTGTTGTTGAAGGTAAGCAGAGGGCTAAAAGGGTATTAGTCATCTATCATCCTTTTTGTTTTCCAGTTTTCATTCATTCCAAGATACCTACCCCTTCTCATCTACCCCAATTACCAATGCTGAATGGTAACCAGAGTAGGAGAATTCAGGGAGTGATACCACAATGAATAGAAACTGGTTATGCAAATGACTGCCTAGTCAATTCCACTATGTCCCATGGGGCCACTTGGGATGGGGCTAAAAGTAGGCTCTGTTCCTATCACTTAAAAGCTTTGGAGAAGATGGGCACAGTGGCCCATGCCTGTAATACTGAAAGGCTGAGGCAAGCGGGTCACTTGAGTCCACGAGTTTGAGACCAGCCTGGGCAACATAGCAAGACCCCATCTCAGAAAAAAATCTTTGGGACCAGTTTATCCATCTTTTTGTCCAATCCCAGCAGTTCAATAGACACCACATCAGGTTTATGGATGAGGGGTGGGACAGAGCCTCTTTGCTTGCTTGGAAAGTCTGCTTCAGAAAAAGCTGAACCAGCTTATTCTGGTAGGCATCTAGAAATTCCAGACACTGCGATGATGAAGGGTGTACCCAAAGTCATCTTCCTTCTCTCCAAGCATCTACCAGACAAGCATGAGTTAGAATATATATGCCCTAGGAAATTCTAAGAATTGAAAAAATGTTGCTTGCTTTCTTCCCCTTTCCTCCGCCCTCTATTTTTCATTATATTCTTTCCCAGATACATAATCAGACTCTCCTTTGCATATGCAAGAAAAAGACCTGAATTGGGAACTGTGCTTTACCTTGTGTTGTGAAAAAAGTAAATCATAGTATTTAGAATGCCTTCCCTGTATAAAGTATATCAACTTTATACATACATTATTTCATTTAATAGTCACAAAAATTTTACCAAAATTGGACACTAGAACTTTACCGAAATTGGATACCTAGTATTTTTGTGACTATTAAATGAAATAATTGGATGTATTATTTTGTACGACTGTTTATTAATTTTGTATAATTGTATACTAAGTATCCAATTTTATAAATAAAGAAACTGAGTTTTTGGGATTTTAAATTATTCAAGTTTATATGAGCAAAAGATGGCTTTAACCCAGGATTTGACTACAGATCCCATGATCTTTGTACTAGACTCCATTATAATTGCCCATCTTTCTCTCAGCCATTTATCTCCCTCCCACTATAATAAATCAATAAGATTCTAGATGACCTTAGTTAACCTAAGCTTACAATATTCAACTGGAAATTGATCAACTGTGGCCATATAGCACGTTAAAGAAGGATTCTAAAGTTTTTAGTCAGTCAAAACAGACTCTTCATCAGTAAAAATAGAGAAATAGTATTTTTTTTTTACTAGTTACTAATGTGTTTTAAGAAGATTTAAGTTACCCTAAGTTATAGAATTCTGGATAATCTGTAACCCAATATTCAAGTACAAAAGTAATTTAATTTCCAATACCTTAGAAATTAAAGAAAGTTACCAAGGACCCCACAGATCAGAGAAACCAAGGTAAATGAGTTTGGGTAAAGAAAAAAAAAAAGTAAAAAATCAAGGGATGGTGTGTGGAATGAGAAACTGACATTTATCAAGCTTTCTTGTTATTCTGAACATGTTATTTATTTCAACCTTGATAACCATGTAATAAAAGGGGCAAAGCCTCCTAAAAGATGACAATGTTCTCAGCATTACAAAATCTCTAAGTAGAATTTAAACCCAGGACTGCCTGATGGCAAAGCTCATGATCTTTGCACTAAATATAGAAGTTATGAGGAAGAAAAAAATATATTCTATTTTTTCATGACTCTTGAAATACTTACCAGTAGCAAAATGGTTACGATAAATGTATTTAAGCCAAAAATACACAGTGGCCTGAAACAGGTCAGACAGTATGAAGTCTGTACCACCCTCTTTCTGCAATTGCTCTTAACCATCCTTATTGATTTGACTTGATTGCTCTGCATTTTCCATTGACAGCTGCTTAGTGGTGGCTCTCAGTGATTAGCTGAAACATGTGTCTGCACAATAACACACAAACATAGGTACTGCAGCACCTAAACAAAAGGGCAAGGTATGACTTTTCAATGATATGCCAACCTCAGCAATTAACTAATATAAGTTCAGAATCCCAGTACCTCTTCTTATTTTGAGAAAACCTTAATAGAACCTACTGTTTTCCTATATATGCTGTTACCAAGTCTGAAGAGCTTTTCACCAAGGCAAGCGAAAGGAAAACAATTTTACCAAAAAGAATAATCTGTAATATGTTTTACCTGTTATTGATGGCAGCAGCGGCCCATCTGGAGTGGCTGCTGCAAAGACACTGGCTGCAGCTGGGTAGGTGCAGCTGGGGCTGCACATTCCACGGAGCCAGTGGGAGCCTCACCCCTTATCGAGTTGGGGGGTGGGAGTCCCACACTCCTGGGAGCAACTGCAGCACTCAGCCAAGGCTCCAGATGGGGGCATCCTTGTCCTCTTGGGGGCTCAGGAAACACCCCTGCCCCCACAGACTCAGAAGTACCTGCTCCCACTCCCTGGCCTCTCCCTACTCCCAGCAGCTGCTCTTGGGTGGAGCAAAGTTGTGGCTGAGTCCAGGTGTTGTCACTACCCGTCTAGGTGTGTACACACTCCCAGTGGCACTGACAGGCCAGCCCCCTGCCACCTTGGCTCCCTCCAGATTTTGGGTGCTGATGAGCATGGGAGGGAGACTGAGCAGGGGTGAGGGTGGCTCAGCAAAAGCCCATAGGTACCCCTGAACCACGAACAGCCTGGGTGCTGTGACACTGTGATGATGTTGATGGCAACAGGTGGCAGACAGGCTTCTCAGCAGAAAGGGGCGGGTCCTGGGTGAAATTCCACTTTCAATGCAGGGATGGCCCAAAGCCTAGGAGCCACGCTGCTAGTTCCAGGTAGAGTCCCTGGTCCAGAGAGCTACCCACTGCGGGCCTCCTCTCCACTGAGAACTGGACACTCATCAGAATGACCTGCCTGCAGAAAGGAGCTACCCACTCTGGGTCTCCTGAGAGCTGTTCTGTCATCCAGTGAAGCTCCTCTCCACCTTGCTCACCCTCCAGTTGTCTGTGTACCTCATATTTTCCTAGATGCAGAACAAGAACTAGGAACCTGCCAAATGGTGGGACTGAAAGAGTTGTAACACAAACAGGGCTGAACCCTGCCCCCTGCCCCTGACCCCTGCTCTACTTCACCATGTTGCAGGAAACAAGATGGAGAGAAGAGCTGCAGCCCTTTGGGGAGCCCAGACCTAGGGGCTCCCCGAGCCAGGGCTGTGACACTTTCTTTGGGGTTCTGTGGTTCCTGACATTTGCAAGCTTCCAGGAGCCACCACATTCCCCTCATCCAGACACACGTGCCCAGAGCAGAAGTCATGTGTGGTACATCTCGTCCAGCCACAGCCTTACACAGAGCCAGCACTTGTGCCAGCACCTGGCTGTGTGCAGTGGCCAGACCCCACACTCACTCGTCCACAGACCCCTTGCCTCTCTGCACCTCACTGGCCCTTGGCAGATATGGGATCCAGGCCAGGAGAACAAGCCGAGTGCAGCCTACCAGGCTCAGTGGGTGGAATGAGCCCAGCAGGCACAAGCAATACTCAGGCAGGAGACACTGCCAGCCACAGAGGTTTCTGCCTGGTGAAGCAACACCCCAAGGATCGTGTGACTTTACCATCAACTTGGCCATTGAGATGTTAATCTTTCACCCAAGCCTAAATTAAAAATTCAGAGTCTCAACTAATAACTGAACCCTTACAGAAAAGCGACATTCATTCATTCATTCATACAGTGAAGTAGTATTTTAATTGAACGCCACTATTTATCGGGTACTCTCCTATATTCTATAGATACAGAGGTGAGCAATATATAAATATACTTGTCCTCTTGGAAGAAACTTGCATGATAGCAGGGAAAGCTAAAATAAATTATTACACAATTATATAATCACAAATGTGATAAAACATATAAGTAAAAGTTATGAGTTGCAGGTGAATGCACATACAAAAGAAGTACCTAACTTAATCTAGGGGTCATGGTAGGTTTCTAGAAGAAGCGGTGCTTTAGTTGAGCTCTAGAGGATATGTAGATACTGGCTGGGCGAACAGTGAGGAAGGTTCAAGAAGACCATGGGAAGCAGCCTAAGTAGAGGCATGAAATGCTTGTATATCAAGAACAGTTTCAGTGAGGCTCATGAAAACAGAGGCTGGAGGAGGTTGAGATGGAGCTGAAGAGGTTATGCAGTCATGTGGACTATGAGAAACATTTTGAACTTTCTTTTAAAGGCAATCAGATGCCATTAAAGGATTTAAAGTAAGAGAAGGAGGTAATCATATTTGTTTGTTAAAACATTTCCTAGGATGCTATATGGAGAATCAATTGGAGGAAGCAAGTAAAAGGACTTTACAAGAATTCAGGAGAGAGACAATGATGGTTTGGATTAGAATAATGACAATGGGGGTGGAGAAAAATGTATGGGGTTGAAAACACAGGACTTAATGCTAGACTGGATATGGGGGGTGGTCACGAAGAAAAAGGATTTAAAGGTACTCTCAAGTTTCTAATTAGAAAGAAATCAAGAAATTGTTATGCTAAATATAAAAATGGAAAACATTCCAGAACCCACACATTTAGAAAAATGGATCATTGGTTCACATTTTGAACAGAATGAGTTTTAGATACTTGTGTGATGGGATAGTCTTGTGTAGGCAGCTGCGTGAACTGGCTAAAGACACAAATTGAAGAGCAATATGAAAATCTCCAGATCTATTTAGAGGCAGAGTGTAGATCGAAACAAAACTAACTCTCAATTATTAAATGTTGAATTAAATGATGACTGCAGGACACAAACATGACCAAAGGGGATGTACCATTGCACATCTCCATAGTGACAAATATTCTCCTCCACCTGGGCCTTTGGGTTAACTGGCCTAACAAACTTTAATCCTCCATCATCTAAGTGCCTTCCTAAGAAATTACAAAGCCTAGAATTTTACGTTTGAAAGGAAATATTAATAAATGAAAATATTATAGGTAAAACAGAAACCAGAAGATAATACCAAAAAGGTTGTTTATCAAACATAAATTCTGGACACTGACCAAGGTAGTATATATGTAATTAAAAATAATACCTGCAGCACATCATGCTTGTGAGTAATCAGAAGCAATGCATAAATGACATACACTTAATTATTGGACAATACAAGTAAAAAAATCAAGATATGCTCAAATATATGGCGTAGGTTATTTGTTCGATCAACACACACTTTGTTAACGAACCATCATTTGACAGATTCTGTGGTGTGCTGGGGATACAAAGATATACAACTTGACTTTCATTATGGAAAGTCAAGTTTTAGGGAAGAAAACAGATGAACATAAAGCTGTTACAAAGCACGTGTGCTAGAGATAAATGTGCATTTTCATGGAAACATATACATTGAATCAATTAAATTGGTTGGAGGTGATGACAATGAAGTTTGATATTCAATGATTAATGGGTCAAATAGAGAATAGTGGAAGTGTTTTCAAGATATGACATAGCATGGCACAATGATGAAAGAATGAAAGATTGTGGTGGGCTGTGTGGCTGCTATACAGGTGTATGGTGGGAATTGGTGGAAGAAGAGTCTGGAACGGTGGATTGGGGTTTTGTGTATTGTGCCATGGGTTTTATTCTGCACATAATGAGAGAGTACCTGATTCATTTCCAAGAAGGTGGTAAATCACGTTCCAGGATGAAACCCAGGTGTGATACTGGTGAAGCAGAGTGGTTATCTGAGCATTCATAGGACTAGTAGAAACCATGTTTAAAAGAGAACACAAGTGTCCAACAGTAAGATAGCTAAATCTGTCAAGGATGAGGGGTAAAAGGGAAGAGTACCACAAGGCAAGTGTTTGCAGGAATGATTGGATAACAAAAATAAGGGGAGAATAAAAATCAACAATTCTAAGGCCTAAAAGACCAAAGATTTGTTTAGTTGGCCTCTGGCTAGGATATGGATGAGTTGGCCTGGTTAAAAGACATAGAGGTAGGGGAGCTCTCACACAGGGAGACATTGACAGCTGTCAAGCCAGGGGCTAACATAATCAGACTGGTATTTTAGAAAGATTACAGCCAGGCACGGTGGCTCACGCCTATAATCCCAGCATTTTGGGAAACTGAGGCAGGTGGATCACTTGAGGTCAGGAGTTTGAGATCAGCCTGGCCAACATGGTGAAACCCTATGTCTCCTAAAAATAAAAATATCAGCCAGGTATGCTGGTGCGTGCCTGTAATTTCAGCTACTCGGGATGCTGACACAAGAAAATCGCTTGAACCTGGGAGGTGGAGGTTGCAGTGGGCAGAGTTTGCACCACTGCACTCCAGCCTGAGTGACACAGTGAGACTCCGACTCAAAGAAAAGAAAAATTGCAACTAAGCTGTGTTCAAAGATGGCATGAACAGGGGTCAGGCAGGCATTCTTTTGGGAAAGTGCAAGTAAGAGAGAGCTGATGACGGTTTCAGCTAGGTCAATGACCAAGAACTGGAGTGGGTCTGATGAGGAAGGGGAAAGATAATATGCCAGAGTGGTCGGGCAAGACTTCTTAGGGTCATTTGCAGAATCAAATTTAGCTTGATAGTGAGGAATGGGGAAGAGACTTCATACTGGAGGAAGGGCAGCAGAACATTTTACAGAGTAACAGATTTGGCAGACTCATGAGCCTCACTCTGTCTGGCATTTTTATACTCCTATCTGGTTCCTGGTGTAAGCTCCATATCCTAGAAAGATTTTGCAAGTGGACCTCAGCACTATATTGGTCACTATTAAGAGTCCAATGGCTTTTTGCATCAGTTACCTTTAGAAAAGCCTGTGGTGGAAGCTAATATAGTAAAAGTTAGTTCGTGGGCTTCAGATTACATAGGATTCTACTGAGAAATTTCCAAGGGTACTCATAAATCCATTCCTACCATATCCACAGAATAGGAATCATTCTCAAATGTGGCTAACATTTAACACAGAATTATGCACTATGGTGTAGTGAAAAGAGCTTGAACTTTGACCACAAATTTGCTAAATGATTGATGAAAATTACCTTACAATAGGAAAAGATGGCTCTTTGTCAAGAGGAAAAAATGGTATAGCTTAAGTATCTGCAGACTGAGTTGCACTAGCTTCAACCAAGACTTTCTGCAGACTGGTCACTGCTTTTTAATGTTTCCATTGATGTCAGATAGTGTCTAGTGCAACCAGCTATTTTTATATATCAATTGCAAATGCAGCAGCTATCTCTCCTCTGAATTAGATCACAGAGCAGCAGTGAAATGCATGCCTCAGTCATAAGGTAGATGAACAGACACTTCTAGATTATATTAGAGAGAATATGAGTTCTCCTCACTCTGCCCTAGAGCAATGGTTGCAGTTGTCAATTGTACAAATCACTACGTGCTTTTTCTTGCAGTGTTTTTGTAAGAAAGGAAAAAAAGGAATATTTTGCTTTGTTGATCCAAGAGTAACTGCAAGAAATCTGGGAACAGTACAAGAAGCAAGCCAAACTTTGAGAGAGCAGCAGAATTATCAATGACAGAAAGGAACATAAAATCATTGATGCCCATTTCCCAATCTTAATGCTGATTCCTTTGATGAAAAGGAAAGTGGAGGATCAGATTTAAGGACAGAAGATCATCTGAGCACTGAGAGGCACCTTCTGTGACTTTTGAGGCTGTAGTTGCTAAAGAATTTCTCCTGCTGGATATGTTCTGATGTAAATGCTCCCAAAAATGCCTGCTAATGTTACCGGATAGGAATCCCTAACCAGTAAACCTTATGTATAAGCACATAGCAGCGTAAGAACTATTACTGGTGTCGTAAACAGAATCTTCATAGAAGCGTTGAACATATTTTCATGTGCCTTCATATTTTGATTAGAAATAAAGTCAAGAAATAGTCAACAAACATCACATGATACAGGTTTAAGAGAAGTCTCTTAACCATGAAGAGAAAGGTCATATAGTGTACTTTTAAATCCACTATATAAAATCCCCCTTCATAAATCCCCCTGTATAAAACCAGGTTTTCTGTATGGACAATTTTGTTTTTTGCGAAAGGTAGAAACTCACTATTTTGTAGAAATGGGGGATGAGAGGAGGAAGAATAAACATTCAAATTCGTAACCATCAAGTTTTTGTGACTCGATGTTATTTTCCCAGAGTACATACATTTCAATAAGACCCTTTGTTTGCTGGGTTATATTACATGATTGCACTATATCAATTCTGAATTTTAAATTGCAGACGATAATATCAGTTCCCAAATGTCAGACATCATGATGAATTGGCTTTTCAACTTGTCAAGCCATTCCCTTTTCTTGCTTCCAAAATGTCAAATGCAAAGGCTCCTGATAACAAAGCTGTGCAAAGCATGTTTTTTGTTTTTGTTGTTGTTTTCGCAATCATAATAATGGAAATTCTTTCAGAGTTTGTTTTATATGTAAAAGCTGTGTTTTTATTGATATTCCAATTGTGCAGATTGGGTCACTTTTTAAGTTAATTAATTAATTAAATCCAATCCCCTCATACAGCACATTTGAAATGATTGATTTTATCACCCCTCCAGTGCTAAAATTTATGTTTAAAAATAGTTGATACGTGCTGAATTATTTTTTTAAATTTGTCTTTTATTCCAGATACACAGATATTTTGCCCTTTTTGGAAACTGAAGATAAAACAGAAAAAAAATAGAATTTTAAGATATAAATATTTCTTCATTAACATGTTAATCTAGCAAAACTCACATAAGAATGGCCACCTTGAATTTCATGAAATGTTGCCACAGAACAATATTAAAAACTGAATGATTATGCCTTTTTCCATATTTTAATTAAAGCTGAAATGAAAATCCTCACTGCTGGAAAGTAAAGAAATTAAGCCATAGATTGGTGGCTTGGCTGATTATTTAGAAATGTATTCATTTAGTCATCCATCCATCACATATTTATAGAGTATCTACCACATTCTAATCACTAGACTAAGTAGAAAATAGAAGGATAAATAAAGCACAGTTTCTGTCCTTGAGGAGATGGAATTTAAGGGGAAAACAGGCTATGTCATAAATAAGTTGAAGACATTTACTTCTTTCTAGGTATAACTTTGAAATTCCTGAAGCCCTGAAAATGAATATTGCATAATAAATCTTGAAAAACCTACCTAAACTATAATATGACAGAGCTCTAAAGGACAGTCCTCCTTTGCTCAGGTTACCTTGCCATTCAGATGGTACTACCTTCATAAGTTATACCTCCTCTATTTTAATGTATGTCCAGTAACACGAGGCAGGGCACAATACCCTAATATATTCCATAATACAAATAAATAAGGACATCTAAAAGTCACCCTCATTCAAATTATTGTATGTATTGCACATTTTCAGCAGATTATTTTTCTGTTTTTTCTCTCTCAAGAAAATGAGTTGGCATTCTGGTCAGTTCTAATGCCCTGGAGCTTCTCTCTTATTCAAAGCATGTGACTCTCAAAAAGCTTTCCTCCATATTGGCAAAGGAAGAGAATAAATACAGTCACATTATACATGCATAAAACATCTTTGGAAGGACACACAAAAAAACTGGTAATATCAGTTGCCTCCAGGATTGGGATTGGGTGGTTTAAGAGGCAGTGATTATAGGAGCACTTTTACTGTATATCTTTGTAAGTCTCGAAAACATTTGAAAATATGCATTGATTACCATTTACACACACACACACACACACACGCACACTTCAAAATCAGAAACATCTCAAGCCTACTAAACAATAGATTCCCATTAATTTCAAGCTCCTTCATAGATCTAGCTCTCCCCTACACCAGAGGTCCTGAAATTCTGTTATTTTCTCTCTTTAGTCAAGCCAGTATTCTCTTCCTCATGCCATTTCATTTTACTGCACCATCTTTCTTAACGTGTCAAACGCCTATAATCTCTAACTTTCCATTTGCCCCACCCCTACCCAACCCTCTCTCTCCTTATGCCCAAGGTATTCAAATGCTCTGGGAATCTGCCTTTTGTTAAGCAAATCAGGGAAGCACTATTTCTGAGAACTGCTGGTGATATAAACAATGACTTATCCTACCCTGTAATATTGCCCCTGCCCTCCATATAGAAATCAATTACTGTTATAGAATAAATAGAAATCCAAGTGGATATATGAAAGACGTATGAAAGTTGATCTATCCTTGTCTGGCTCTGTCAACACTGACCTGTGACCTCAGGTGAGGCCACAGATCTGTGAGCCTCTCAGGTGCAAATGTGAGTTAAAAACACATATCATCTTCAGGGTGAAAATGGTCAGCCTCTCTCATCTACCTGCAAGATGTCAGTAAGAGGGATGCTTTCTTCTAGATAGTTAAGACTTCTTGAGGCTACATAATTTATTACCCATCCCAGACAACCAGTGAGTAACCTAAGAAAGTATTTTTTTCTCCTTCTTCCATTAAAAAAAAAAAGTAGCTACTTTTTCTGTCTTCAGTTCCTTTTATAGAGAATCCGATTACCTTCACCTAATTGAGATCAAGGAATTGACTATTACATCTAAAATGACATTTTAAAAGAAATATTAGTCATATATAAATGGAAAGAAGTATCTTTCTTTTAAATGATACTCTATTTTGAGTGAGTGCCAGAGATAGTGAATCTAGAATATGGGGCAAAATCTACTGTAATAATCTTCACAAAAGAGAAAATATTGCTACTTAATAGGACTTATGGCTGTGCCATCCTTATAGATTTAATTCTAAAAGAAAACGAATCCATGTTTTGCTTTCCTTGTAAAAAGTACTGGGAAGTGTCTTTTATCATAATTTAGTCTGCTGTTAGGAAATTAGAGACAATATAACTGTATCACTAACCTGGGTCTGGCATATTTAAATTTTAAACCTCTTAACAGGACATACAGTAGGGAGTTTATACATAATGTCTTGAACCAGTATTTTCAATTGTGTATTGAGTATTTTATGTCTTGTTTTCCATGTATACTACATGCTCCTTGAGGAAGGGAGCCAAATCTAATTTAATCTACAGCATCTGTCTCGGTGGCCAACATATAACAAATTTTCAAGAAACAGTAGTTAAATAACTTGAGAAACTGTAGGGAGGTAACAATACACAGCTTGGAGGAAAAACATTTGGACCCATTGGAATAAGCCATTTTCAATTAAGGAATGATATTGTACGAGGAGAATCAATTGAGTGCAAAAAATAACAACACAATTTGCTTTATTTACAGAGGAAAATATTCAATCTACCTACTTTTAAAAGTGAAATTGGTAATTTATTGAATATGTGTAATAAATTCTAAGCAAAAGGAAAGTACTATAGTTCTTAAATCATAACTTAAAGCAAGGGATCTAAAGAGGCAGGAGAATAATAATGACAGAAGGCGGGAAAAATAAGGCAGGTTAAGAGGAAGTTAGTGAATAGAGTAAGAGATAAGGTTTGAAAGGCAGAAGTGAAGATACAGAGGGAAAGACATTTTCAAGATGTTGGCTGGTTGTAACTTTTTATTGTTCATTTGGGTTATGAAGCTCAAAATAAATTATCATTAGTCAGATCAGCTTAGTCAGATATTAGACACTTTAAAAGATAGTTATCACCTTTCCCTCTCGCTACATTAGTTAATTGACTATGGGCAGTGCTCACCTGGTCGATTCTTAAATGACTAGCTGCTGCATTTTCAAAACTGAATTACAGTAACAGAGAACCAGCAGTCCAGTGTTCCTACAAAACCACCTCAAGAACTGACAAGTCCTGAGAACCAGCCGACCATAACTCCTGACTTAGGCTCAGTCCCCAAATCCAGATTCTGGAGGTCTCTGTATTCAAATTAAAATTACTCTGCACCAGAAGAATAGACAGACTCAACATTTATCTCAATGAGAAAAGCAGTATCGATTGAAGATTGTTTAGTAATAATACCTAACACTTATTAAATAACTACCATGCACTTATTTGCAGGCACTGTGATTTGTCTTTCACATTCATAATCTAATTTCAGCCTCCTAAGGGCTCTCACTTTCACTGCTAAAATCCTAAAAGCAGGCCATAGATCAAAGGTAGCTCAATGTAGGAAAGACATCAACAAAACCTGGCTGCCTGTGATAATAACAAAGGTTTAATTGACTCACAGTTCAGCATGGCTGGGGAGGACTCAGAGAAGTTACAATCATGGTGGAAGGGGAAAGCAACACATCCTTCACCACATGGCGGCAGCAAGAAGTGCAGAACGAGGTGGATGCGGGGAAGCCCCTTATAAAACCATCAGATCTCGTGAGAACTAACGATCACAGAACAGCAGCATTGGGGTAACTGCCTTCATGATCCAATTACTTCCCACTGTGTCCCTCTCAGGACACGTGGGGATTTTATGGGAACTACAATTCAAGATGAGATTTGGATGGGGACACAGCCAAACCATATAAGAAGGGATTAGCAAAAGCAAAAATGAGAATAAAGCTGCCAAGAAAATGTCTCCAATGGCATGGTGGCTAAAGGACATTTTATCCAAAATACGTCTACTGTTTAAATTGGTCTGTGTACTTTTCTACTCCGAGATATTTCAGGAAAGTCTTTGACCCACACTAAATTACCTTGTATGGGAGTTTTCTGGTTTTCTTATAGATTTGCTTTTGATTTGAATTTTTATGTGTATGGAAAATAAGAAAAATATCCAGGTCTTGCCTCAGCCTCCACACAGTATGGAAGAGGAACAACATGAGCAAGTTAATCTATAAAAACAGATAACTTGATCCAGGCATGGTGGCTCATGCCTGTAATTCCAGCACTTTGGGAGGCCAAGGCAGACAGATTGCCTGAGGTCAGGAGTTCAAGACCAGCCTGACCAACATGAAGAAACCCCATCTCTACTAAAAATACAAAATTAGCCAGACATAGTGGCATATGCCTGTAATCCCAGCTACTTGGGAGGCTGAGGCAGGAGAATTGCTTGAACTCGGGAGGCAGTGAGCTGAGGTCACGCCATTGCCTGGGCAACAAGAGCGAAACTCTATCTCAAAAAAAAAAAAAAAAAAAAAAAAAACAGACAATTTATACAAGCACGTGTTCAGAACCAGAGGTGACCATAAGAACCTGAGTCCCTCTGAAGCTCACTGTAATCTTGGAAAGGGCTCTGGTCTTACACAGTCCAGGCAATGGGGCTCAAATTAATCTTCATTAGACCTAAAGGGTTAGGGGGAGCTCCTGACATCTGGATTAGATATTTGCTTTGGACAAAGCACTTTCCCCACAATTAAATTATTAAGAAACCACAGGCAAAAGTTTTATGTAGCTACTGCCTATTAGAAGGCCAAAAGAATATAAGACTATGAATCGATTACATCTCACGAGTGAGAACTGGATTTATGTTTTCCTTATTAGAACTTCATGTTTTAAAAGCTGGTTGGTCCCTAGGGAAGTGAACTAGCGCCAACATGTTAAATATGTAATTATTTCTCTGGAACTTCAACATTTACTTCTGGAGAAATGCCCAAGACCTGAGCTAAGTAAAATAGTACAGATGCACCAATATTTTGTGGCCACAGGACTCTGTTCTCTTGCCTCTGGTAACACATTTCTATAAATGCCATATTTGAATTTTCTGTAAAACTATCATTAAAGACATCATTCATTTTGTTATTCCCTGTCTGTGACAGTGACTATCAGTTGCTTATTAAATGTTTTTACTGTTACACATTACTATCCAGAAAAAGACTGCTTTTCCCAGCCAAGCCTGTACACTTACACGATGTGGCCACATGACTAAATTCTAAAAATAGAAGCATACGTGTTGCATACAACTCCCGGAAAATTTTCTTAAATGGGAAGGGACAAATAACTTTTGGAGTTTCCTTCTTCTCGCTGACAGCCTGAAACTCAGATGTGATGGTCAGAATTCAGCAGCCATCTTGGACTGCTGGATACCGTGAGGATGAAAGCCACGAATCCTGAAGACAATAGATCCGAAAATAGGAGCCTGGGTCTTTGATGACACCATGAAGATTCCTGAGGCACACTGGGATTCCCTGTATCTGACCTTCTTTTATATGAAAGAAATAGCTGCTACTTTGTTTAAATCATTTTTATTTGGGGTTTTCCTGTTATATGCAGCAAATTTAACATCTCTCTGTCTCTTGTGTAAGGGTATATAAGTTTCTTATACGATTTAATAGTAGGAAAGAGAACGTTTTCCCTAATAGATTTATTTCATTTCTCACTGTCTTTGGTTTTTTGGCCTTGTCTATGATGAAGATCAGAATTAAATATAGTGGTTGGCTGCATTAATGACGCTTGCCCTAGTCTGCTGCTATAGTGATTTTCATCTCTTGCCTCTACTTCCAGCCTGACTCACTTCCACATCTTCTGACAGCTTACTTTAATTTGAATAATCCAGTTACATATTTTATAAACTTCCTGAAAAATGTTTTTAAAAAATATCATCACAGGATTTTGTATGATCTACTAGTTAGATGACTGATTGCCTTTCAGGAAAAAAATATATATATATACAGGAAGAGGGATCAGTGACTTAAATCACTGATATTTAAATTCTAAAACAATTTGATTTCTCTCAGCTGAAAGATATTTTCTCTCTGCCTACCAAACAAATCAAAGCCCAAAGAGACCTATCCATATTTACAAAAACAATTCAGACTATAAATAAATATAGTTCTTCTGCTATTGCTTCCTTGGTATACACAGAACTTAGGAACCCGAGACTTGGCTATTTACAGGTACTAAATTAATTGGTGTTGAATAATAAATTTCTATAGTAATAACTACTAAGGGGCCGAGCTGGATTCAAATCGAGTCTGTGTACATCCAAAGGTTCTGCTCTCTGTCCTGTGCTGACTCATATCCACAGAAAATAATTATTTGTAAGGTAAGGTCTCAAAAAAAGGGGGGGGTCAATTATTTTTCAAATTTGTTTTAATAGAGAGGGCAGATAACAGAAAATAAACCTATACACATTCCACAGTTGTGCCCCTGTGTCTGGTATGAGATCCTGGCATCTTGAAGCCACTGACTTCACAGCCACACCCCTTCTCTCCTCCCTTTTCTCCTCTTGCTTTCTCTGAGATGCTGTAGAAATATCTCAGATCCACAGGGACTTGTTACAGGTAAAAATACAAGGGAGAGAAGTGTGGAGTGATTTCCACCACATTGTACAAGTAAATGCAGGAAACAGAAATTTCATTTTCACTAGAATGTATGTATGACTGATCTTTTTTGTGGGTAAAGTTGTGCTCACAGAATATAGTTTTGGTAAACCTGCCATCGATAGGAGGATAACGTTTTATTTCCTTCGGGCAATCTCCTACTTAAACATGAAAATTTTCTTAAGCAGATTATTTGGAAAAGATAACTCAATAAGAGCAACATGTGGGCCTATTTTTTTCGTAAGAAATATCTTGAATTAACCTTTTAAAAACCTAGACTAAAAGCTCAACTTCCCCCAGACACAGGTTTCTGTTTCCAGAATTGTATTGGTCCCCCTCTGTCCCCTCCTCTGCCAGCATGTGCATTAGGGTAGTAATGTCATATTTGTATTCATCAGTATCCCCACTGTTGCCTCTTCGAGGTCATGGAGGGTAGCACAGTGAAAGAAATACATATAATGAGATTCGATAAAGACTGAAATGAGACAAGTTTCTAATCTAAATTTTTGCCAGTTTCCTGTTCCTCACAGTATGAGAGACTTGCTCATACTCACACTTAATCTATTCTTTCACTTGAAGATTTACAACACTTTTCTCTGTGCTCTCCAAGTCACTCATGTGTGTTTAATTATGTCATTCTTTCCTAGTTTTATGTGGTTCCTGGTCTCCTGTGCTGCTTTCCTTCATTTGAATGACTGACAAACTAACTCACTCTTTCATTGACAAACTAAAAGCAATTCCAATAGCAATGAAAATGGGTCATGCAAATTAAAATGTCAAATAAGATTCAGTAGGCAGGCATGAATGGCCATCTCCCACAAGACCTGCTCTCATCGCTGAATGCTCAGGGTCTAAAACTGACTCCACAATGAACTTGAATTCCTGTTCCATGGCTAGTATAAGGCATGAGTTTTTGTTAATCATTCTTACTAAGAAAAATTAATCTAGTCAGTCTAATTGGTTCCTAAAAGAATTTAATACAATAAAATAAAATAAATACATATAAAAAAACACTGGGCACATATTTCTTCAAACTCCAGAGAGTATTTCAAGATTGCAGGTAGAGTATTCTGCATATTCCCTGGAGCATACTAGGTTCTCAACTTTAGGTGGAGTCACTTTCTATATGATAATACAATTGTTATATTTAGTCTTTACAGTAAATAAAAAAGTATTGATAATGAAAAAGTTATTTTATTTAATCAAGCTTGAAAAGTGGTTTTGATAGCATCTTAAAATCAGGTGCGATGAAAAAAAGTTATAATATGGAAGGGCCAGGCTGAGGAGTAAGTTAAAATCAATTCTAAGTTGAATAAGGCACAGCTAGGTAGATACCTGTTTTTAAGAAACTTTATCTGATAACAATTTATCTATATTATACTATTTGGACATTCAATGAACTGAGGTAGAAACTCTGTGGAAATGGTGAGGCATAAGATCTAGATTCTATTCTAAAAAATCTTGAGTTATAAGCTACTTTGAAAAAAAACAATAAACTAGCATATAAGACAAAATATAAAAGCAAACTTGTGGGAAGAGTCACAAATTTCTCTATTGGTCAGAAGCAGAAAATGTTTCTTCTCATAGCAAAAACCTACAAATTACCTAGGAAGGTTAAATAATTCTACCTAACTTAAGCTAAAGCTTCTAGGAGTCTGTCTATCCTCTGCCTCATGTTTCACTTCCTACTTCCATCCTCAAACCAATCTTACTCCCTTGCCCCTCTTGCTGGACAAACCATAGCTCCTCTTCCAATTTTACCATCCAGAAGTTAGTGGATCACAGAGTAAAAAAAACTCCTATCTGAGACTAAATTTGCAGCCTAGTATAGAAGGTGTGTGTCACAGAATCTGAGACAGCACATGGAGATAAGCATATAGGAAGTGTTCCCAGGACTGACACCTGTGAGAAGGGAGAAGGAAGAACTATCGGAAAGAGGGAGAACGTGGGCTGTGGTGTGTTCAAATGGAGACCTCAGCCAACCACATGGGAAGCTCCCCATTTAACTGATAATCCTTAAAAGTTGCCTCAAGCTGAGTCAAGAGACCCAGGCTGTTACATGCTCAAGGCAACCTAGTCAGTAGAGCAACCTGGCTTGAGAAAAGGATGTAACCTTGGGGATGGTTAGCTCTCTTTGGCCAAACAATCATGAAATATAACAGAGAGCACTCCATAACCAGGAGAACCAATTTTTCAGTGCTGGAAGGGAGATCAGTGTGGCAATAGCCAGCTTCCACCTCAGTTACACATATTTTCCATTTAAGTTTTCCAAAGTCAGTTGGCATTTTTAGAGTTGTCCTTTCTCACTTTATGTGCATAATCAATATGCCTCCTGATTAATATTATACTAGTCAATTGTAAGTTAAGAAAATTACTGTAACTTTGTAGATGATAAAACTTGAAAGCATCAAAATAGTCATTATGTTCATACATACTTTTTTAAAACAAAATAGCTCTTTCTTCCCTTTTGCCCAGCTGTTCTCAAGTAATTTACAGTTCATAAAAGTCTAGTGGAGATTAAAAAAAACAATGCACAGATGTCTCTCTGATTTCCTTTATTGTGTTCCTCTGGTAAGTGTTATAGAAATCGCTCCTTAGCTTTCTCTGAGTTTATTGAGGAAGTTAATAGTAATGGAAATGAAAAATTGTGTGCAAACAAAAAGCAATCCTATTCTTCTCGTCAAATAAAGTGATTGGAGGTGCTACGTGAAGATACCATCAGAAGCTGGACTTCTGGAAAATGGTTTCACAGATAATTTAACTGGACCACATAAGCAACCATTTGTTTCACAGAACATGCAGACATATAATAGTAGCTGGCTGAGTTTCTCACTTAATAACTTTATTCATTCACCTGCAAACTTCTGCATACCCAGTAAGAATCTTGGAGATGAAGTAGTAAACCCAACTGATACAACTCTTGCTTTATTGGAGAGTGCAGAAGAGTGAGGGTAAATAAACATTTTAAACAAGAAAACACAATAAATTGCAAAGTGTCACAGAAGAATAAGCAGGGCTTCTAATATGAGCTAAGGAATTCTTATAGGTTTCTAATATGAACCAGTATGAATTAAGGAATTCTTGTAGGTTTCCAAAAGGAAGTGATGTTTAAGTTAAAACTCCGAAAATGAATAGTATTTAGACTTTCAAATAGGTCAGAGAAAACAGATCTAAGTAAAGGGGATGACATGAGCAGAGGTTCAGAGAAAAAAAAAATGTTATGCTTGAGAAAACAATCAAAAGAACATTGTATGTTATAGAAAAATAGTAAGAGGGGAGGAGTTGAAGGTCAAGAAAGGGGATAGAAGGACCAAATCATGGATGATACTATAAATCACATTCAAAAGCTTGGACTTTATTGTGATGACACATAAAACTCATTGAAAGAGTTAAAATGGAGAAATAAATAAATAATTTAATTTTATAAAAATAACTTTGGTGGCAATGTGGAGAGTAGACTGAGGAGGAGCAAGACTGTGGGCAGTAACCAGGAAAAGAGGAAAGAGATGATGGACTTTACTAGGATAGCAGAGATGGACATGGAGTAATGGTTATATTTAAGAGATATTTAGCAACTAGAATCATCAGACCTTACTGACTGATTCAATGATGAAGGGAAAGATAGGAGGAGTCAGGGAGCACTCCTGGGTCTCTGATTTGGGCAGTTTGAAACAGATCGTTGCCATTTACTGTGTCCAAAAAGGCTGGAAGGAGAAAAGAATCAGGATGCTGAAGAGCTCACTTTTGCACATTTGAGACTGACATACTTTTGAGCCACTGGGGGATAGAGATTCAGTAGCAACTGGACTTTGCTTTGGGGGCTCCCAGGGCTACAGATGCACATTAAAGTGATGTGAAAGGACGTGATTGCCCAGGAAAAGTTTGAAGACCAAAAGGGTTGGAAACTTAGGACAGAGCCACAAGGAAAATCAATGTTTTAGGGTTGGGTAGTGAAAAAAGTCACAGATGCATCTGAGAAAGAGCATAAAAGAGGTAGAAAGAAAACAAGGTGAATTTGTCTAGCAGAAATTTTTCACTGAGCACCAATGTGCTTACTTTTCTTTCTAGACTGTATTTCCCAGCCTCCCAGGCAGTTTAGGTATTGCTATACAATTGAATCCTAACTAATGGAATGAGAGCAATAGTGATAAATGCCATTCTCAAAGCTGATACATAAGATCTTCCCATAACAATTTCTCTCTTCTCCATCTAGTTAGTTCATGTCAGCCTCCAAAAGGAGCCAGAAAACTCCCCCATCCCCTGGGGAAAAACACTATTGGACTTAACATGAATGAGAGATAAACTTTTATTATGTTAAACCACCAAGTGCAGACACATTCACATGCACAATGTTAAATCACAGAAGCCAAGATAAGAGACTGTTTCAAAAAGGAGTATTCAGCCATGTCAAAAGTCTGCTTAGAAGTCAAACAACTACTGAAAAGAGTCTCTTACACTTAGCATGGTCCTGCATGTATCAATATTTAATTCAGAGGTTTCCTCTTCTGCAACTAAAGATTTTAGGATAAACCTAAACATATCTACAATCTTGATGGTGGTGTTTGTTTTAAGGCTATTTCTGCACTCATAAATCAATTTGACTGTCTTGAGAAACTTTGGGTATAGGTTGTTTACAATGTCATTTTTCAGTCAAAGAAGACCTCTGACATTGGTTGCACACTTGGACTTTGATTTGTTCAGTTGGTCCTTAGTCTTCAACTGACTAAGTAGATTATTTGACTCTCTTAATTTGTATTAAGAAGCAAAGCTTGTCCAATCTGAAAAAAACTTGGGATCTATAGTAACTAATCAGTCAATGGCTTTTATTGCCTGGCAGCAACAACTATACCTATTGTAAATTCTCTGAATTTTCTAAATCAGTGATTTAAACCCAAATTTTACGCACACAAAATTTTAGTGTGTGTAAAAGCCATACAAACCTTGTTAAAAATGTTGAGGTAGGCCAAGCCCAGTGGCTCACGCCTGTAATCCCAGGCTGAGGATTACTTTGGGAGGCAGAGGCAGGTGGATCACAAGATCAGGAGATCAAGACCATCCTGGCTAACATGGTGAAACCCCATCTCTACTAAAAATACAAAAAATTAGCCAGACATGGTGGCCTGTGCCTGTAGCCCCAGCTACTTGGGAGGCCAAGGCAAGAGAATCACTTGAACCCAGGAGGCGGAAACTGCAGTGAGCCGATATCAGCTACTGTATTCCAGCCTGGGCGACAGAGTGGAACTCCGTTTCAAAAAAAAAGTTCAGGTCTAGACCCCCACATGCAAATATTGTAACTTAGTACATAGGACTCTGGTTTAAGAATTTATTTTTTTAACAAGCACCTCAGGTGATTCTGATAGACATAATCCTTAGCCTACATTTTGCTAAACACTAATCTGTAACTACTGGGATGCCTTAAAGTCCAAATTTGTTCTCAGAAGTAGACTGTAGCTAACCCTCAGGTTCTTGGCAGTATAACTAACACTCAGGTACTTGGCACCAAATGGAAAATTTAAAAATAAATCAGAAAAGCGTTTTGTTACAAAGAATGGAAGGGAGAATTGTAAAATACAATGTCATACTTTTATTTCTTTATAAATTTACATGCATTATTTTCCTATTTTTATGCATTCTCACTTCATTATGAAATGTCAAATAAAATGGTAATTCAGTGATGGAATTTTCTCTTTCCAGAGTCCCAGAATATAATCAGAGTGATGTGGTAAACTCTTCTCATTCTTTGTTGCCTTATGAACTCATTATGGAAACAAGAATGGTTTTCAATAATCTTCATGTTCACAGAAAGGCAGCTGAGGATAATATGACCTTCCACATTCTGCTTGCTGGCGTCTGAAGCCTGCACCATAGACAGCTCACACAGTTCACACACAATGCCTATTTACCGTTAAAATTTTATTTACTCACATTAAATCAATTTCTGAAAGAATTTCTTTATAAGCAGCAATTTCCAATGTAAAGATGTAAGCAAGTGAGCCTTTTAAAAGATTATGTACAAGAGATTTATGGGTTCTCCATATTCCATGTCTGGCCTGACTTTGTGCAGAGCCAATCTCAGTAGGTAATCTAACTCAGGAGTTTAAAAGGAAGGAAGAGAGGGAGGGAGGAAAGGCAGTTGCAAATAATTAACTAAGTTACCATAATAACCAGTTTTAGAGATATGAATTTGTGCAATCGTATTCATCACACATAACATTACTTCATATGGAATATCTACTGACAACTTGATGAAAAGTTTGAAAAGAGGAATATGTGCCTCATTGAGTTAAAAACAAAATGGCTTGTGCATTTAAACATATGTGGCAAAACTTAAAAACCAGTTTTCATCAGGTGATGTTGTATGCTACCTTCTACATGATAGTCTCATTCTAATGAAACCTTATTTCCCCACAAACTCACCTTTTAAGAGAGCCCTCCCATGGGCATAACTTAAAGAATAGGACCTCCTCCTCCTACCCATCCAGATTCACATCCCTTTAAAACACTCATTTTTTGCTGTTCATTTATTCTTCCTTGTCTTATTTTGCCCATTTGTAAAAAAGAAGATAGTAATAGAACCAACCTCATTAAATTGTTCTGAGGATTAAATGAGTTAATGTATATAAAATATTTTGAAAAATGGCATTTAGTAAGGGTTAAGCAAATGTTTAAGACAAATTCTCAGCACAGGTGTTTCTGCCATATCACTATATATATAAGCATTCTCACATTTTTCAAAATCATACATTAAACATAATAGGGTTCATGGAGAAAAACAGTGTTAGAAACAGATCCTTCAAAACCTACAGCACTTTTTGACCAGGGCACTAACAAAAGCAATAACAATCCTAAAGCAACTACTAGCAGAGTTAAATCTCCATTTGCCTTTCCCCTAGAACCTGAATCAGTTTACCCACTAGTGTCTAAAGCTTTCTTCTTGGAAACGGAGGCCTTTTAAAACAGTAGCTTTCTAGATCCTTTGAGGAATCACCACACTGTCTTCCACAATGGTTGAACTAGTTTACAGTCTCACCAACAGTGTAAGAGTGTTCCTATTTCTCCATATCCTCTCCAGCATCTGTTGTTTTCGGACTTTTTAATGATCGCCATTCTAACTGGTGTGAGATGGTATCTCATTGTGGTTTTGATTTGCATTTCTCTGATGGCTAGTGATGATGAGTGTTTTTTCATGTGTCTGTTGGCTGTATGAATGTCTTCTTTTGAGAAGTGTCTGTTCATATCCTTTGCCCACTTTTTGATGGGGTTGTTTGTTTTTTTTTTCTTGTAAATTTGTTTGAGTTCTTTGTGGGTGCTGGATATTAGCCCTTTGTCAGATGAGTGCATTGCAAAAATCTTCTCCCATTCTACAGGTTGCCTGTTCACTGTGATGGTAGTTTCTTTTGCTGTGCAGAAGCTTTTTAGTTGAATTAGATCCCCTTTGTCAATTTTGGCTTTTGTTGCCATTGCTTTTGGTGTTTTAGACGTGAAGTCCTTGCCCATGCCTATGTCCTGAATGGTATTGCCTAGGTTTTCTTCTAGGGTTTTTATGGTTTTAGGTCTAACATTTAGGTCTCTAATCCATCTTGAATTAATATTTGTATAAGGTGTAAGGAAGGGATCCACTTTCAGCTTTCTACTTATGGCTGGCCAGTTTTCCCAGCACCATTTATTAAATAGGGAATCCTTTCCCCATTTCTTGTTTCTCTCAGGTTTGTCAAAGACCAGATGGCTTAGATGTGTGGTATTATTTCTGAGGACTCTGTTCTGTTCCATTGGTCTATATCTCTGTTTTGGTACCAGTACCATGCAGTTTTGGTTGCTGTAGCCTTGTAGTATAGCTTGAAGTCAGGTAGCGTGATGCCTCCAGCTTTGTTCTTTTGGCTTAGGATTACCTTGGCAATGTGGGGTCTTTTTTGGTTCCATATGAACTTTAAAGTAGTTTTTTCCAATTCTGTGAAGAAACTCATTGGTAGCTTAATGGGGATGGCATTGAATCTATAAATTACCTTGGGCAGTATGGCCATTTTCACAATATTGATTCTTCCTATCCATGAGCATGGAATGTTCTTCCATTTGTTTGTGTCCTCTTTCATTCCATTGAGCAGTGGTTTGTAGTTCTCCTTGAAGAGGTCCTTCACACCCCTTGTAAGCTGGATTCCTAGGTTTTTTATTCTCTTTGAAGCAATTGTGAATGGGAGTTCACTCATGATTTGGCTCTCTGTTTGTCTGTTATTGGTGTATAAGAATACTAGTGACTTTTAGACATTGATTTTGTATCCCTAGACTTTACTGAAGTTGCTTATCAGCTTAAGGAGATTTTGGACTGAGATGATGGGGTTTTCTAAATATACAATCATGTCATCTGCATACCGGGACAATTTGACTTGCCCTTTTCCTAATTGAATACCCTTTATTTCTTTATCTTGCCTGATTGCCCTGGCCAGAACTTCCAACACTATGTCGAATAGCAGTGGTGAGAGAGGGCATCCCTGTCTTGTGCCAGTTTTCAGGGGGAATGCTTCCAGTTTTTGCCCATTCGGTATGATATTAACCCAGCCATCCCATTACTGGGTATATGCCCAAAGGATTATAAATCATGCTGCTATAAAGACACATGCACACGTATGTTTATTGCGGCACTATTCACAATAGGAAAGACTTGGAACCAACTCAAATGTCCATCAATGACGGGTTGGATTAAGAAAATGTGGCACATATACACCATGGAATACTATGCAGCAATAAAAAAGATGAGTTCATGTCCTTTGTAGGGACATGGATGCAGCTGGAAACCATCATTCTCAGCAAACAATCGCAAGAAGAGAAAACCAAACACCGCATGTTCTCACTCATAGGTGGGAATTGAACAATGAGAACACCTGGACACAGGAAGGGGAATAACACACACCGGGGCCTGTTGGAAGTTGGGGGAGAGGGGAAGGATAGCATTAGGAGATATACCTGATCTAAATGATGAACTAATGGGTACAGCACACCAATACGGCACATGTATACATATGTAACAAACCTGCATGTTGTGCACATGTACTCTAGAACTTAAAGTATAATAAAAAAAGAAAAAATAAGTAAAATAAATATATATAATAAAATACAAATAATAAAAATATATAAATAGTAAATATATAAAAATAATATAATAAGATAGTATCAGGATACCCATCCTCTGGAGATTTACCATCTAATTTGAGAAATACATTGTGTAAAAGAAACAATGCCTGTATGTATTGTACAAATGCCAAGAAAAGGCAGAAATAGAATAGTTCACGGAAAAAGCAATGACTTGCCTTCCCTTCTGAAGTCTCAGGAATTTCAGAATATACACCAATGAGTTTTCACGGCTGCATATAAGATTTTTATACTGGCGATCACTATGAGGCGGTCTCACAAATTCCATCCTCTTTGGGGTAATTTATCTGTGCTCATGGTAACAGATAAGATGTTATATAAATGCTGAACAACTTCAGAAAAGTGTAAATATGACAAGTGTGGTCTCTCAATTTGGAGGGTACAGAGGAAGATCTTCAAAATTCAACTGCTGAACTTCAATGTACACAAAACCTGCAACTCCAGAATTATAGAAGGTGTCATTTACTCAGAGAAATAAAGCCTGGACTTTAGTATACTTAAAAAAACAACAACAAACAAACAAACAAACAAAAACCAGTTGCTTTAATACAGGCCAGTTACATCTAAAATAAAAATGTGATTCAGGAATGTATTTTGTTGTTGTTGTCACTTTGTTTTAACACAGGGAAATGTCTTTCCAGGTTCTAATTTTCACTTACACTACCCTCAGATAGTTTAGCACAATGGACAGCACAGCAGCTCTTAAGGCCATTAACCAGCTGCTATCTTGTACTAAACAGAAGACATTTTGAGATTTTTCAACTTTTTTTTAAGATCTGCAAATATCATTACAGTTTTATTTTATTTAACTGTGAGGAAACTTACCCTTGATCATGTCAAATGATGAACATACTGGGAAAAATCATGTTTGGTTCAATTTGTCTGCCCTGTTATGCTAACATAATTCCCCTAATTACCAATTGCATGTGAGTTAATTTTCATTTTAAAATACATGTTGTAGCAAAGCAGACTGTAGATGTAATTTTTAAAATCCAGAAGATTTCAGAATTGTGGTTTGGTAATCAGTATCTTACAGGTTCAATTCCCTCCCAATGGTCTTTTTAAAAGTGAGTAACTTTTGACTAGCCAAATTATTAAAGGCTAACAAACCCTGATGAGTTAGAAGTTTGGAATAGTGTGTGCACTGGTGCACCCTGGTGGTAAGCAAAGGGCAGTCAGACTCCACGGACTTGGCTAACATATCAACTAGGGAAAGCAGCTCTGTGGTTTCAAGTGCCATTATATCTCATCCAGTAATAAACAAATAAAACTCAACTCTGATCTTCCTCAGAGTACATTCTTTTGTTGTTGTTGTTTTCCTTCCTTTGGTCATTGCTCATGGCTTAATTTTTTCCCCCTTTTTCTAATTTCTTCTTCTAAACTGTATTGGAAAAGAAGTAAAGATTTCTACTGTTGCTCTAAAGTCAAGAACTGGTTTTCTCAAAGATTTTAGACCTTGGATCCCTTGAAGGGTGGAGGTGATATGACAATAGGCAGCGGCTCTCAAGCAGCTTTGGACCCCCTTAAAGATACCTGCTGCTTCCATGGATTACTTGTTACACCCGTTCTTCCTGCTCTTCAATATCACCAGAAAAAAGAGAATCCAAGGACAGCTGTGGATAAGGCATCAACAACTATCCCATCAACAAGGAAATGTCTTCTTATATTTTAGGCATTTGTTCTACTAGATACGCAACCATAGCCTACAAGAAGCACCCTCCAGAACCACAGTCTGAAGATCCCAAGGGTAGGAAAATCACAATGCAAAACCTAGCTTACTTCACTCCAACTTTTCCCAGCCTCATGCTGCACTATTTTCCTTAAAAAAGTGAAGTTTTCTGAGGTACCATGTCCAATATTTCAATGTATGAACACTACTTAGACTAAAGTGAGGACTTGCTGAGCTTTATTGGTTTGTTTTGGTTTTGTTTTTAAATTAGAGATGAGATCTCACTATGTTGCCCAGGCTGGTCTTGAACTCCTGGCCTCAAGCAAGCCATTACACCCAGCAGCCCTTGCTGAGTTTTAAGTAGACTAAGTCAATGGAATATTACCAGCATTAGGCGTGATCATTGATAAAAGAGAAAGCAACACATCTCAGAAGAATGGAGAGCTCAAATCATTCCTCAAATTAGAAGAAAGGGAAGGCCAGCCCATCATAACATACTTAGAGAGAGGTGGCCCATTTGAACATGCTTTGAATTTCCTCATCCTTGCAGCCATGCCCCATTACCTTAGTCAATAGGAAATGATCGGTATACATTATCCTTTATTTGCCTTATTTCACAGACACTCCATGTAGACTCAGAGTTCCTAATGGTAGTGTCTGGATTCTGACATCAAGTTACCTGAGAAGCATTGTTTCTGAAGTCAGAAATAACTGTTAGAGCCAATAGATGAAACCAAGTCCCCATCTGGCTGATGTGTCTGCTACCTTTGGCCTGTCTAATCTCATACCCTTCTCCCAGATATGATCTCCTTCTCATGGATCTTTTAACGGTTCTGTCTCGCTCTAATTTTTACTCTGATCACATGGTCCTTCATTTCTGCCTTTCTCAGCATGTCAGTTCCATTTTCCTATCCACAGACTCAGCAAGGCTATAGCACTTCTGCTGCCCACTTGCTTGTGGTCCTGGCTTGCCATGACTCCAGAAGTGATCTCATGCCTACATAACCATTCAATTCAGTATACTGTATGGCCAGGTACAGTCATTGACCTCATCTATAAGGCAAATGCCCAAGAAGGAGAAACTGCTTGGTCACATTCAAGCCAAAAGACGGACTAGCTGCAGGCCAGGTCTAATCAGTTGGAGGTGGTGGTGGGCATGCTACCCACTTAGTAGGCCCCATAGGTAGCACTGGGTAAACATTAATTGACTGTTGGTTCATAGCATGCATTCTTCACTCTTTGCCCTCAGCCCACAACTGTTGTAGTCCGTTATTTATCTCTTATTATTCCCCTGCCCTCCTGTCAATCCTTTGCTATATTAACAATGGAAGTTTCGCTATTTTCGCCTTACTTTTTCATGCTTTTACAGATGTCATTCTCTCTGCCTGAAATGCCTCTATTGTTTTTTTTTCTGCAAAATTTATCTTGCAACACCCAACTTTACCTTCTGTGGGATAACTTCCCCTACTGTTGCAGGCACTAAGTTCCCATTCACTTTTGCACTTACTTCAATTTTAGACTTATTTTACACTTATTGTACCTTGTGGACACTGGGTGTTAATATATTTTTCTTCTGTAATAGAATTCACATTCTTTGACGTACATATCTATCACTTGTTAATCATACCCTTTTTTCCAGTGCCTAGGACTGTATCAGAAATTCAGGGACTCAATAAAGATTTCCTGAAAGAATCCATACATAAGTAAGTGAGGAGTTTAAAATGAAAATGGAAATATTAAATCAAGGATAAGGAAAAGGGGAAGAAAGGCACTGAAACAACGTACTTACAATAGTCATTCTTTCAGGATTCTTTTAGCCAGATAAATGCCTGTACTGATATAGTAAAATTTAAATAATAAAAATTATTATTTAAATTTTTGCTGCTTCAATTGGCTTCTCTATAAAAGGTAGGGCTCATTTATGGGGAAAGAAATTGATACTGTAGCTTATACACCATAAATCACATTAAAATTAACTTCTTTTCTATAAAATAAAGAAGCTAGCTATGGCTTTTCTTAATTCTGATATCCTGGACATATTCTTAACATAGCAAAGCTTGAAATTAGCATTATTAGATCTTTCTAACTTGTATTTATTTGTGATAAGAGTAGGGAATCAGCAAAATTTTACTTAGAGAAAATTAGAATTATTTTCTAATTTCCTAATTTAGAAAAATAGAAAAGTAAAATTATATAGTTCTTCTATATTTATTGTTCAATAAAGAAGTGTTCCAGTTATTTATTGTTTCATAATAAACTACCCCAA
Organism: Colobus angolensis palliatus; assembly: GCF_000951035.1. Taxonomy (NCBI): domain Eukaryota; kingdom Metazoa; phylum Chordata; class Mammalia; order Primates; family Cercopithecidae; genus Colobus; species Colobus angolensis. The sequence continues at coordinate 6,892,890 of NW_012115489.1, read as the reverse complement.
AACTAAGTGATCTAAAACAATAATCTTTTATTATATCTCAAGATTTTATCTGACTTCAATGCAAGTAGGACTCAGCTGTATAATTCTTCTGCTCCTTGGAGTACTGACTATGGTCACTTTGTGATATTTAGCTAGATGAGCTGTTCTGGAGGATTAGAGACAGCTTTCTTCGCATTCCAAGAGCCAGGGTGGGGGTGGCTGGAAGTTTGGTCTAAGATGGGCCCCTCTCTCTCCATGTAGTCTAAATACCTCTTCAGCACTGAAGTTGAACTTTATACATGGTGGCTCTGGCCTCCAAGAGACCAACGTGAAAGCTGTTATACTCCCAAAGGTCGGGACCAGAACTGATATAGAGTCAGTACTCTATTGGTTAAAGCAGTGGCAGGGTGGGATTCAAGGATGTGGGGGAATAAGCTTCATCTCTTGGTGAGGGAATAGCATGTAATATAGGCACAGGAGAAAGAAAGGCAGCCATCTTGGGACGGCTACCACAGAGATATAATTTTATTACTTTTAAGAAGATAAGAGTAATTTGATTCATGTTTCAATCGATCAATAGTTACTCAATGTTTCTTGTGTTCCTTAGTCCCTGCTCAGAGTCCTGCCTAAAAGTCCTTAGAAGGCCTGTTTTTATAAATAAATGTTATTACAGATGATACTTTTTAGAAAACGTCACAATTTGGCCTTAAGAAGAAGTCAACCATCTCTGCATCGCGTATCAGAAGAGGGAGAAGTTTCATTCTAGCTATGTGTGTAACTTTGACTAGTTTATCAGATATTTTCAGGTTTCTGTTTCTTTATCTGCAAAATTTATTTAACTAATCTTTATTTAGTAAACACTCTATATCTTTCTGGTATGAGCACTGATGACACAAAGAAACATCGATGATGTCCTCAAAAGCTTCCAAGGAAGGGATGCATTCACAAATAATCATGATAAACAGTGATGTGTTGAACACTGAAGGTTTCTTTCATATCTGAAGTGATGTGACTCTATGAGTTTTAATTAGCTCATAAATAATTCGTATTTACATGAATGTCTTTGAAGAACTTATTAATATTGTCTTAAGAATTTAAAATATGCATCCATACAATTTGTTTATATTATTACTTTGACCACATTTTAATCTGTTCTTAAACAGTCATAAAACTCTGGAACTGAAAGTGACTAGGAAGATAAGATATTCAACCCTTTCTTTTATGGACAAGGAATCTGGGACACAAAGAGGCCAAGGGACTTGTTTACATTACACGGCAGGCCAGGCCAGCATGTTCTTCATCTCACAGATCTGCCTGCCTATGAAGACATTTTGGTCCAGCATCTCTTTGCCCACTGAGGTGCTAAAACCCAGAGCCCTGTAAGTATTATTGTACTTTGTTTATCTTCTCCAAAATTCCTGTGCTATTTTAATGAAGAGAACGTCTTAATCTCTCTGCTTCACAAATTTTGGAAATTAGGCTGTGACATGTTGACATAACTTCTTTGGCCATGGAGAAAAGTCCCTAACTATATACGCACTAAGCATACCACCACAAATTCTAATTCTATTTGTCCTGTAATTCCTAACTGGAGATTAGCATAGAAAACACAATTGTTCACAAACATAAAAATGTCTTCATTACTCAAGCCACAGTATTATCTTTATTTTTTAACACCTATAACCAGCAGGACATGTACTAGAGACATGGTTTCTATGAGCTTTCTTTTCTTTCTCTGAACTTTCAGGGAGAAATACAGATTTCCAAAATATTGGTACTGTGAGGAATCCTTAAATACCTCTAAATTAATCTCCATGTTTTGCAGATATGGAAGCTGAAGCCAGACGATAGTAGTTTTTTTTTTCTAAGACTCCATAGATAATGACCAGAGCTTAAGTCAGAGTTCAACTTTTTGGTTCCCAAGTAGTGCCCATGTCTAAATGAAAACGCTTTGCTAGAGCACCCTAAGAAAACTGTATTCTCATTTTGGATGTATGCAAAAATGAGATTAAAGTCATTCTCTTCCAAAAGGAAGGAATGCTAGTGTTTGCCATATATCAGGGAACAGCTTCCAATCCCTCTGTGCCTCTTATTTATAAGGACGTTTTCTTCTCTAGTGATTCACTTGGTCTACAAAGGTATGCCCTGGATAATAGGTAAACATTCCACTTCTCTTTAAAAAGTAAGACAAAGGGAGTGACATTTCCATTTTTGCTTCAATAATTTATTGCTGATATCAAAATTGTTTGCTCTAAAAATTCCTTGAGCCATTGTTTTCTGCCCACAGATGCTTTCCTCATGTTTTTCCAAATCAAGGAATTGTTGATATTATATTTTAATAAGAAATATTTGTGCAAACCAGATCTTCCTTTCATTTCAGCCAAGACTAGTGTGGACATGCTGTAAACCAAAGCAAAAACTCGTGGGAGATAGCCACTCCTTGCAGCAGTTGTGACTACATTTGTGCTCAGTGGTTGCATATGTTGTCGTTTTGTTATTTCTCTTTATTTAGGTCTAAGAGACCATTACATCTTCCTAAGTCTTCTTTTGTTCATTCTTCTTTCTGAACATTTAACTCTTCTTACCGTGATGTTTCTGACATCTTCTTTCTTGCAAGTATCAGTACAAATCTATTAAGAGACAGAACAATATTTAGGCACCACAAATGTTTATAGGATAAAAACAAATCATCTAAGAGAAGGAGTAAATATTTCACTTTTATTCTCTATGTATTGATGGTATATAGACATAGCTTGACTGTGTATTTTGAGTTATATAGAAAACATTTTATTATTTAAAACATAGGATCCCAGTAAGTAGAACTGATCTCTTTTGACCTAATCATGAAGAAAACATCTGCACATTTAAAAAAATATCCTGATTCTGACACTTAGACACAAATGCTCTTGGATGAAACCTGGCCATTGGGGCACAAACCCCTGAGGCTCTCACTCACTCTTGTCGGTGAGATTTGTCAATATTTCCCTCTGTTACTAATGTAGCCTGAAGTCATATTTTTAAGACAGCTTTTAAAAAATTGAGCAAAAAGGGCCAGGCGCGGTGGCTCAAGCCTGTAATCCCAGCACTTTGGGAGGCCGAGACGGGCAGATCACGAGGTCAGGAGATCAAGACCATCCTGGCTAACCGGGTGAAACCCCGTCTCTACTAAAAAATACAAAAAACTAGCCGGGCGAGGTGGCGGCGCCTGTAGTCCCAGCTACTCGGGAGGCTGAGGCAGGAGAATGGCGTGAACCCGGGAGGCGGAGCTTGCAGTGAGCTGAGATCCGGCCACTGCACTCCAGCCTGGGCGACAGAGCGAGACTCCGTCTCAAAAAAAAAAAAAAAAAAAACAATTAAGCAAAAAGCTAGCCTCAAGAACATAGACAAACAGAGGTCAGACTTATCCTTTCGACAGGCTGAGAAATCTCCATTTGGTTGTGTCAGCAGGCTTAATGAAAAGACAGCAATTAAAGAAATCGAACATTGCAGTTTGGCCAGAGGAGGCAATATAGGCACCAGCACATTAGCCAACTTTTAGGCCTTACTAGGAGAGAATTATACATGTTCTCATGACTTGGTTTAGTTCGATCTACGATAGGCACTTCCTGACAAATAACTTCAGAGTCTGTGCCCCTGAACCATCAATCTCATCCTGCTTTCTGGCTTTATCTAGGAGCCTAAAGTTTACTGTAACATCTTGGTTGCATCCTACTCTTCCACAGTAACATGAGGAAAAAAAGAACTATCCCAATCTCTAGGTTTCAGGAGATAAATAACATAGAACAGTTCTCTTGGCTCTTTTCTTAAATAACTTTTCTTGCTAGCTCCAACTCCAATACTATCCCCAGTACCTCAATGCCAGCCCAGGACCAGGACCACGTCACTCAATGCCCAGCCCAGGACCACGTCACTCTGGGTCCTGTCTTCTGTCCACTACCCTCTTCACAGTATACATAGATAATATGAAAAGCTTTGAATGCTGTTCTTTTTCTATTATCTGGTCCCTAGCACAGCTGTGGTACCTCATTGGACTCTGGCCTAATGGTTTTTATGGAGTCAGATAATTATTCACAGGACTTATCTTCATTGAACACATGCTGGGGAGAAAAATAATAGCAGGATACAGGAAACATTATCTGCTTCAGATTCAAAATTGGCTTCCAACTATTTGATTCTGGTTCATGTTATGAAAGAGGAATAAATAGTTTGCTTTCTGTTGCTATTAATGCTTTTGCTGAACCCTATCCCAGAACTTCACAATCATACATCAGAAAAAGCAGGTATTTCATGCTACTTATGGGTGAAGGGGATGGAAATAGAACCATCTATTAATATATTGCATCCGTTGGTCCTTATTGAGACCAATGGCACTTATTTGTGCCATGATATTGAGGGAGGAGAGTACAGTCTATATTTGAGCTTAAATGCTCTGGTTCCAGCGACCTCTATGAAAACATAAGAATGTTGCCTAGACGGGGAGACACACACACCAACCTACTGATGCTCCCAAAGAGTACTTTAACAGGTTTGGTTAATATTGGGTAGCCTGAATCTAAAGCCATAAAGAGAAGCAAGATTGGCTTTAGATTCAGGAAACCAGGAAATATTTCTAAGCAGGTCAGATATTATATGTTGTAAAAATAAGGACACTATACACTCAGCAGCTGTCATACACATTTTGAGTACCAAGGCAATGTTTAGGGATAAAAAACTGAGAGGTCTAGAAGGAGGGGAACTCCAGGCAAATTTGAGAGTGATGGTGGTGAGGAGAGATAAGGTAAGATGGGATCAAAAGCAAATCTTGGCTGAAGCTTAACCTTGTCTGATCTTGAATTTTGAGGAAATCAAATGACCTTAGGAAGGAGTAGACATTGTTCAAATGAATTACTTGAAATTTGTATTTACAGTTTTTAAAAAGTCAAATAATCTTAAAAACAGCAAACATCTTTCACCCAGTGTACCTTAAGTTTTGATTCATCCTTCTCACATGGAATAGTGAACTATCTATCAGCCTATAAATTACCTGCACGTGGTCACTTGTTCTATTGGTCACTGCAAAAACTGTAAATTTTGGGGAACCAATTCCATGAGATGGCCATGGCTTATTTCCAAGTTTGGTCACTTTACACCCTTGTAAATGACATCATGCTTCAATTCAATCCCAATTACAAAAACAAAGACACAAAATTACCCAGTCGTATACTCATATTACAATAGCTTTCTTCCTTAGGTTGTAGCAAAGAAAAGATAAAAACACTTTAGTCAAAATAAAAAAATAAAACTAGTTATTTTACCACCTGATACATGTATGAGTAAAGAATCAAGTACGTTGAAAATCCCTCCATTTGAAGGAATGCTTTTCAGATAGTGGGTAAAACTAATTTGTTTTGCAGCCTTCACCTTGTATTTGATGTTCAAACATATTACCTAGTTAATTAAATCTCTTCATAATATGATAATGTTTGTTTGCACACTGACTCCAAACAGCAGTCATGTATGAAGTTTGTCATAACCAAATGGATTACAGTACACAGAAAAGCAAAATTTCTAATAATCTCAATTTTTCTAAATAAAAGAATGCCTCTCCATGTTTTCTAAGAATGGAAACAAAAGAGAAGGTTGAATGGAAACAAAAGAAAAGGTTGAATTTCACCCCAAAATTGGGAAATCAGTTATACAAGCCCTATCCATACAGACGTACACAGTCTTAAAAATGAAACTTTTAAGACATCTTTTGAGTTATCCCAGAAGACACAAACTTCCTGCTCACTATGCACACCTAGAGGACCTCAAAGAGGAAGAAATAGTGAAATAAATAGTCCTTTCTGTGGAGGCAGGAAGGAGGAAGCAGCATGTGCAATGAAAAGGCACAATGGTTTCAGGTGTTAAATTCCTCCTAGATCTTCATACCACAATAAAAATCTGAGCTCTTGCTGCATTTTAAATTACTTCAAGCAGTGTCTACCATCTTGGAGTGTGACTGTAGCCTTTACAAATTGTTTGCTATAGTTTCATCCCTCTTTATTTTATCTGTTCATTTTCCCTCTCCTCTCTGCCCACCTTAATTCTCAATTCCAGGTTTGTGGAACATACTGTAGGAAAAGTGTATTTTGAGAGTAAAGAAGAAAGGAAAGAAGAAAGAAAAGAAGGGAAAGAGACAGAAAAAGAAAGAAAAAGATGAAAAAAGAAAAAAGAGAAAGAATTTTCTTGCTCACTTATATATACACAGGTTTTTTTTTTTTTTTTTTTTTTGCCAGCAGTTTATCCTCCAAAGGAATGTGTCTTATTATATAATTCAGTATATTTTATTCAATAGAATTTTTTAATTAATTTTTTATGTTTTCTAAAAACCTGTCAAAAACATAGAATTTGAAAGTATTTTGAATGCAGAAAAAAATTACCACATTCTGATGTAGTGACATTGCTACTCAAAAAAGAAAATCAATCTCATTAAAAATGAAGTGAAAGATAATAATTTTGGATTGATAAGTGACAATTAAATAAGTTTTAAACTACTGTTTTTATTTGAAAATTTTAATTGTAAGATTGATTTTAAATATTTGAGATGCAACCCCAAACTTTCTGAATTTGTGATTTTAAAAAATTGAAATAGAAAGATTTTGCAATGTTTAATTTGTGTGAAAAAGTTCTAAAAGATAAAAATAAGCAGGAGATGGGGGTAGGAAGATAAAACAGAATAGCACAGTTGTGTCTGGATTTGCATTGAGTCTCTATTGCAATTTCTTTTAAAAAAGAAACTAAAATGCAGAGATTCTCAATCCGTTTTAGAATACATAGGAGTTTCTCCCTAAAATATACTCGTCTCTCTTAATTTTGTGTGTCTTCAACATAACATTCATTGAATTTTATTCTGAAACTGAGTTTTAAAAATTGAAGTACTTTTAAAGAGAAATGTTTCTAGCTTAAATATTTCAGCATATAATAAGATTCCTGCTGAGAGCTCATAATAAGAAATATGAAACTAGTTACTCTGGACTTGGATTTTGGTGTGATGAAGTATCTGCTGGTATTTCTTCAAGTCATAGATGCATAGTAAGTTTTCTACTTTTTTTGTCTTTTTTTTTTAATTGGTGGACATGCATATGAGGTTGGTGCTTCTTGAAATGGCTGGTTAAAAGATTTCCAGATGAAAGTTTACAAAGGCAGTAGTTCAGTTTTATAGAATATGGTTTTGGGTACATTTGTGATGGTACTTTTTATGATATGTGATTGCTGTGTGACAATGTCTTTGTGAAGTCAATGGAGATTTCACATTTGGAAAACAAACCTTTGTATAGTATCTTGTCATTACTAATTGAAGTGTAATTTTGTCAAATCTAACTTGTTCATGGTTTCATTTTCATTCATGCTGTTTCTCCGTACTCACAGTACCCATCTGTAGGACTGGTGTGTTTAAGACTAGAGAAGTTGCAGTTTGTTTGTTTGTTTGTTTGTTTGTTTTGAGATGGAGTTTCTCTCTTGTTGCCCAGGCTGGAGTGCAACGGTGCCATCTCAGCTTACCACAACCTCCACCTCCCAGGTTCAAGCGATTCTCCTGCCTCAGCCTCCTGAGTAGGTGGAATTTACAGGCATGCGCCACCATGCCCAGCTAATTTCTGTGTGTGTGTTTTTTTGTACAGATGGGGTTTCTCCATGTTGGTCAGGCTGATCTCGAACTCCTGATCTCAGGTGATCCACACCCCTCAGTCTCCCAAAGTGCTGGGAGCCACCAGTTGCAGCATTTTGTTTGTTTGTTTTAGGGGGGGTTATTTGTTTGTTTGCTTTTATTGAACAATTCTGGATTTACTGAAGAGAAGGGATCTGAAAGCACTAATTACAAGTCTTGATATAATGTGTTTGAAATTCTGTGCCTCCAATATTTGCAATATGTCCTTTTTCTGAAGAAAGTTATATAACTGAGTCACAAAGCTGGCGTATGTGTGTGTGTCGTGTGTGTGTGTGTTTGTGGGGTGTGTGTATTTGTGGTGTGTATGTGTATGTTCAAGTTACTACTTCATTTGCCTAGGCAAATGAAAATTTAAAAAATAATCAGCTTGTGTTTTATACCTTACAATAGCCTTGTAGTGGACGAAAAGCAAAATATTCATCTGAATTACTTTTGAGGAAAAAAATTAAACTATAGGAAGCTTTGACTGCAACTCATGAATAACCTAGAAATCATTATCCATAACTGGATAATAAGCAGATACATTGAATAAAATAGTTCTTTCTCCTCAGAGGTGTTTAGATTTCCAGCTGGGAGTGGTTTGTTCTCTACAGGCCATTTGGAAATGTGTGGGGACAGCCCCAGGCTTTTAGTGGGTTCAGACCAGACATATCAAATAAGCCTCAATTTCTATGAGACATTCTGGTTCAAGGAAGAATTGGCACATCATAATGCCAATAGCACCCCTATTGAAAGCTGATGGTGTCCCTATTCTTAATAGGTACTACATATGGGAGATATTAGGAAAACATAATGGATGATTTTATTCTTTTTAAGTGCAGCCTCAGGCCAATAACATGAACTAATTAGGAAACAGAAACCTTCTCTTCCTAAAATTAGAGTTAAGGACCACTTGTAAGCAATTGGTAATTTAAATTTGCAGTATTTGTGCCAAGGAGTTTATTGGATTTTTGTAAGGTGGTAATGTGCTGAAAACAGTTTAAATCTTGTTGTAGGAAAATAGTGCTATTATCTCAGAAAACAAAAGATTATTTTTTGTAATTTTAAGGGCTCAAAATGGGAACAACTATGCAGTTTTTAATGGCATTGGACCTGACCTGAAAAAATAGAATTTAAAATTGATATTAACATTGCCAAGAGCCTGGACATCATTGCTTATATTAACAATGGAATAAAATACAAGAGATTCTAGAAACCCATATGCATTCACCAAGGAATGCAAAGTAAAATAAGCCACGTGTTTAGTTCCCACTTTGCCAGTTATTTTTACTCTTTGCTTCTCCATTAAGAAGAACTAAGGTTAGATTTATATCTTTTTTATAATTTCATTAAACATTTGATTGAATCATTTTGAATTTGAATAAGTAAATGTTTTCAAGTACATTAGAGCAAGATCCCCTAAAGGCAACACCAATTTATTACATTCTCTTTTTTAAAGCTTTTAAAATGAAACTTCTCATCTGTGATAGTGACCCAGAGTCCAGTTCATTATCAGTGAACTTAAAACCCATAAGCATGTTGGTCTCACTGTACGTGTATGTGTGATATGGTTTGGCTCTGTGTCCCCACCCAAATCTCGCCTTGAACTGTAATCCTCATAATCCTCACATGTCAAGGGTGGGACCAGATAAAGGTAATTGGATAATGGGGTAGTTTCCCAATGCTGTTCTCGTGATAATAAGTGAATCTCATGAGATCTCATGCTTTTATAAGTGTCTGGCATTTCCCTTGCTTGCACTCATTCTCTTTCCTGCCACCCTGTGAGGAGGTGCTTTCCGCCATGATTGTAAGTTTCCTAAGGTTTCCCTAGCTATGTGATACTGTGATTTAGTTAAACCTCTTTTCTTTATAAATTACCCAGTCTCAGGTATTTCTTCATAGCAGCATGAGAATCGCTAATACAACACGTATAGATATGTTGAATAAGACCTGTTGAATATAAGTAAATTATTTGAGAGCTTTCAAAAATATTTTTTTGCACCCAAACAGCATCAAAACACTTAAAGGACCGGGTTCCAAGATCTGACATTTAGAAAAGGGCGGGTCAGCCTTCCAGTTTGAAGCTTTTTCTATTAATATATAACCTTCTTATTTTCATTCAATGTGGTTGTCTCATATTTCAGCTAATAAAATCATTAAACAAAATCATGGAATTACTACAGTATAGAGACTTCAGCCAAAAAAAAAAAATGAGTAAGTGTCGGAATCCTTCTTCACTTCATATAGAATAAAGAAGTTTATGAAATTTGACTTCAAAAGTCATCTTTGGGTCTTTAGATCTGTATAGCAAAGCAATAATAATGACTTTCAGATGTGTTTTATCTTTCCTCATAATACATTAACAAGAATTTTAAAACGACGTTTGGATAATACCAAGACTACGTTATTGTAGAATAATGAGAGAAATTAAAACAATTTAATTTTTGCTTGTGAGGACCATGCCTGGTGGGATTTTTCTTTGTTGTTGCTGTTTTAAAGTCATAAAAAATAAAGTTTTATGATTTGGTAGAAAAAAGTGAGTTAATTATGTAAAAAGATTTTTTCTATGTGAAATTTTAAATTTTATTTAAAAAATTTGTGCTGATAGTTGTTAAGCTTCTTTCAAGTAAATCATATCAAATACATACACGTACATGGGGACAATCCAGAAAAGCAAGAAAATTGGATAACTAGCCAAAAAAATAAAAAGAGAAATATGTGGGTGGAATCTTCCTAATTCAGCATGAGGGGGCTAGGAGGTAGTATATATGTCAGCCTTAGATGGGAGAATAGACTGTTAACAACAGGGAGGGCAGAGTATGTGCCCACAAAAGCAGGTAGGTGAGTAGATGTGATATAGTTGTTTCTGGCTTTCCATTCTGATAGCTTCTATTTTCATAGTGGTAACCCTTCCTTAAACCTAAAGAAGCCTGAAGTCTACTCCCAAACACTGTATTCATCAAGTGCAATAACCATTCAACCCAGCAGTCCTACTGCTCGGTGTGTAACCAAAAAAAATATAAATCATTCTACCAGAAAGATACATGTACTCATATGTTCATCACAGCACTATTCACAATACCAATACATGGAATCTGTCTAGATGCTCATTAACAGTGGACTGAATAAAGAAAATGTGGTATATGTGCACCACGGAAAGCTATGCAGCCATTAAAAAGATGAAATAATGTCCTTGCCCGCAACGTGAATGCAGCTGGAGGTCATTATCCTAAGTGAATTAATGCTGGAACAGAAAACCAAATACTGCATGTTTTCATTTATAAGTGGGAGCTAAACATTGGTTACACATGGACACAAAGATGGGAACAATAGGCACCAGAGCCTACTTGAGCAAGGAGAGTGGGAGGAGTGTAAAGGTCAAAAAACTACCTATGCTTACTACCTGGGTGACAAAATCATCTGTACACCAAACCCCAGTGAAATGCAAATTGCCAATGTAACAAACCTGAACGTGTAGTCCCTGAACCTAAAATAAAAGTTGAAAAATAATAAATAAATAAATAAATAAGAGTTGGAAGTACTCTCTGTAGCATTTTTAGTGTAAACAAAGATAAAAGCCTCATCCAAATTGCAGAAAGCCTACCTCATTCAGAAAACAAAACACCCCATTGGACTTGGGGATGGGAAATGGGTTTGGGAACTTCCCACTGATATTGTACCGTGAAGCAATTGTTCCTTTACCCATTTATAAAATGTGTTCCCTTTTATCAAGGAGCTGACTGGCCTTCAACTTCTCTAATAAGAGACTCAGTCTGCTCATAAAGTACAGATGTTCCAGAAAAAAGAAGGTTGGAATATGATGCAGTTGGTAACGTTATTGAGGTCATTAGAGGCAGGATATCATAACATAAAACCAGGCAAGCTTTATGCCAGAGAACTTAAATCCAACATTAAGAAATCCCTGTGTGATACAAAGATTAGTTGACATCAAAGCACAAAATTCCCTCAGCAGTGGGGCCCTCTGATTTCAGTAACTGAAAAGGTGGCGTTAAGGGAAGCTTAGCAGTCTGGGTGGTGCAGTCCAACCTGATGCCTGTAGAATCTGAGACTCTTAACCCCAAACATCAACAGGACATTTGCTCTCACTGCACAGCAACCTTATGATGAGAGAAATTAAAGCAATTTAATTTTTGCTTGTGAGGACCATTCCTGGTGGGTTTTTTCTTTGTTGTTGTCATTTTTTAAGTCATAAAAAGTAAACTTTTCAAAAGTTGGGAATGTAACCCCCTACTTCCTTTCCGTTAGCACATATCCACTCACAGATGCTTAAACATCTTTTCACAATGATTTTGCCTTACCTGGGAACTACTCCCTCTGTAGAGGCTGAACTATAAAGATAGACTTTTTACAGTAATATAATTTCCTCATTGGACCACAGGTCAACTTCTGACCAAGCTGGGCACTCATATTCCCTTCTCTGGGAATTAAGAATTGGAACTGCCAATTTGTTTTTACTTTTGACAGATCCGTAGCACATAAATTCAGTTGTGAAACATTGTCTTCCATTCATAGACTGCATACAGCAAAAGCTAATCAGGGCAGGTACAAGAATGCATACGGTATGCAGAGAGAAGTGGAGATGTGCTCAGGCTTCACAGTTTCCCATTTCTTGATTAAAGTCCCTTCCCAAGGCTTGGCTTCATGACTGTCATTGATTCCAGAAGACACAGTTGTACTGCTATATACATTTCCTACTAATAAGCCCTTGTCTCTGTTACTTGCAGCCCAAAGAGTCGGATTTCCCTTCTACGAAGAATATGAAAGAATGAAAGTGGATCCTGTGGAACCATGTTAAGACTCTTATCACTTTTTTTTTTTTCTTAAATGGAATCTCACTCTGTCTCCCAGGCTGGAGTGCAGTGGCACAATCTCGGTTCACTGCAGCCTCTGCCTCGCAGGTTCAAGCAATTCTCATGCCCCAGTCTCCCGAGTAGCTGGGATTACAGGCACTCACCACCATGCCCGGCTAATTTTTGTATTTTTGGTAGAGACAGAGTTTCACCATATTGGTCAGGCTGATCTTGAACTCCTGACCTCAAGTGATCTGCCCACCTCAGCCTCCCAAAGTGCTGGAATTACAGGAATGAGCCACCATACCTGGCCAAGACTCTTACCCTTTTTTGAAGATAATTTCTAGTTGGCCCCTCAAAGCATTTATTCTCTGGGAAGTTGATGTGGATGACCAGGAATGGGACATGAACACCTGTGCATTATACACCGGGTCTTCACCATTTCTTGCAAAATTTAAAGTGACACAATCCCTCTATACCTGCCTATTTATTTGCAAAATTATCTAGGAGACAAATGCTTTCACTGAGGTCCATAGTAGCCGAAGTCACATAAACTCTTGCAGGACTAGTCACTGTGTGCTTCCTGTAAATCTTGCTTTCTGGATTGCAACTGTTCTTCAGTTAAAAAATTATAAAGATAAAATGTTGTCAAATTGATTAAAGTCTATTCCAACACTGTATTATGATTTCCTTGCTATAGGGAATTTCTTAACCTTTACATTGAGCTGAAACACACAGCAGTAATCTCTGATCTATCAGATAATAATTAGAATAATTGTGAAGTTTCTGCAAACAGAGTTATCAAAGTTCTCTTCACTCTCCACTTGGTAGCTATATAATGAGGCTGGTGATATAATCTATAAGTAATATTTTAATTAAACCTAAGAAATGGAGGCTATAGATGTAGGTACTTCTGTAGAAACTCTGTTTTACTAGCTAAGGAGAAGACAAAAATTATAAAACTATTCTTTCTTTTCCCCTTCCCTTCCCTTCCCTTCCCTTCCCTCTCCTTCCCTTCCCTCTCCTTCCCTTCCCTCTCCTTCCCTTCCCTCTCCTTCCCTTTTCCCTTCCCTTTTCCCTTCCCTTTTCCCTTCCCTTTTCCCTTCCCTTTTCCCTTCCCTTCCCTTCC
>NW_012115489.1:6876575-6879149 GCF_000951035.1 Colobus angolensis palliatus | reverse complement strand
ATTCTCGTGCCTCAGCCTCCCAAGTAGCTGGGACTACAGGCGCCCACCACCACACCAGCTAATTTAATTTTTTGTATTTTTAGTAGAGATGGGATTTCACTGTGTTATCCAGGGTGGTCTGGATCTCCTGACCTTGTGATCCACCCACTTCGGCCTCCCAAAGTGCTGGGATTACAGGCATGAGCCACCATGCCCAGCCAAAACTATTTTTTCTTTTCTATGTAATACTTGTTTCCTAAGTATATTGCAGTCAGGGACTTACTTCTATACATAAATCATTCCTAGAAATATGTACTATTAATACATAAGGCCAACTGTGTGAAATTTGCCCATATTTGCAGCTTTTAAGGTTGGGATCTATACTTTGAGAACTTGGAATGTTATAAAATCCTAAATTACACATTGCCTTTTGGGCATAATTATCAATATATTTTTTCACTGTTGCATACAATGTATTTTTTATAACTCAAAAACACCTTTAGGAAGCACTATCAATTTAATTACAGCTTTGGAGAAATAACAATAAAATGCCATATTTTTAAAAAGCATTTACTTTATTGTTGATGTTGATATAAACAATAGCACAAATTATCGGTACAATTGCGTTTCACTCTGGATCAAGAAGGTGTAACAAGGACAAGCCAAAATAACCTAAAAACAAGCTAAATAAAACAATGGTTTTTCAGCCATTGGACCCTACACACTGTAGAGCAGTGATTCCTGGGAGAGAGAAAACAAATTAGGTGGGTCCTACAATTGCCCTAGTTTACAGCCTTGATAAAAGTTTTTAGGTTTCAAGAAAAGGAAGAAAATCCCAAGTGGAGCCTGGGAGTCTCCCAGAGTTAAGAAAACAGAGTTGGGACTGAAGGACGTACAGCCAACTAGAGTTCACAGGGCAGGGTAACAAAAAGGAGAGAGCTACACAGAGAGAGATTTATGAGATAAAAATTTGATGACGGCCCTTCTCCAGCCTTCGGGTGACTATCAGTCATCTCACAGGTGTGAGGAAACCACCCGAGGCCCAGCAAAGAACCACCCAAGAGGTTGGATTACAGGTGCAAACCACAGAGCTCAGACAAGGTTGGGGATGCTTATATTCCCACCAGCCAGAAAGGAAAAACCCCATGTATAACATAAACGAAGAAAAGTACACCAAGTGACTTCATAATCAAATGCTTAAAACAATTACATGTCACTCTTAACATATAATTAGATTTCAATTCAAGCCCATGCTGCCTTCCCCTCTTCAAAAATATTTGAAGAGGTTTATTCTGAGCCAAATATGACTGAAATATGACTGACCATGGCCTGGAACACAGCCTCAAGAAGTTGTTAGAACATGTGCCTGAGGTGGTTGAGTTACAGCTTGGTTTTATACATTTTAGGGAGACAAAAGTTACAGGCAAAGACATAAATCAATAAATGTGAGATACATATTGGTTCAGCCCACTCATATGCCAAAGGTGGAGTCAAAGATTTTCTGATTGGCATTAGTTGAAAAAATTAAGATAAGGGGGGCTGTGGAAGCCAAGGTTCTTGTTATGTAAATGAAGCCTCCAGGTAGCAAGCTTCAGAAAGAATAGATGGTAAATGTCCCTTATTAGAACTTAAAAGGTATCAAACTCTTAAATTTCCCCTGAATCAGGAAAAGACTTGGAAAGGGAAGGGAGACTCTCTGCAGAAGGTAAAATTCGCCCAAAAAAGATGGCTTTGCAGGGCCATTTCAAAATATATCAAAGAACTACATTTGGGGGTAAAATACTTTTCTTCAGGACCTGCTATCTGTCATAAGATGCTATGTCAAAATCAGGTTGGAGTTGGGTATCTTACTGCTACAAAGAGTCTGTCTTGTATGTCTTATGGTCTCTATTTTAATGTTAGTGCTGGTCAGTTATGCCTCAACTCCAAAGGGAGGGGATATAATAGGCATATCTGACCTCCCCTCCTAACATGGCCTGAACTAATTGTTCTTTGAGATCATCTTGGCCAAGGTGGGGCCATCCATACAGACTGGTGGAAGGCTAAGAATTTAATTTTTGGCTTACATCTTATTTCTGGAATCCCTACCAGCCAAATGAAGTTAACATATTTCTTTGAATACACAATGCTCATGCTTTCCAATGCTTTAGGGATGTCTATTTAGTTAAAATAGGGCCAAGTCTGAAAGTCAATCACAGAATATTTGCAAACCACCTTTAAATGATCTTAGGTATATGAATTTGCATATTACCTTAACAAATCTGTGCACACACATGTGGCCCAGGAATCTAGAAAAGACAGCCACGCTGTAAAATCCTTTGCCATAAGATTTACTTAGGATATGGATTTAGCTTCTTGCCTCTCTCCTTGAGTTTCATGCATTTACAGCCCCTTTATTTCCCAAGCTCATCTTGGATATCAAGAAGAATTCTCTTTGGTCATGACTACAGGGTTGTTGGCAACAAGATCAAGTTTTCAAGGACAATATGCCTGCCACACTAATAACAGCAATAGCATTCAATGTCTAGTGCCAGTGGTGCCAGTAATCCAACCTATTGCATCTGGTACTTGGTAGAAAAAAAAAAAAAAAAAAAA
>NW_012115489.1:6859688-6876525 GCF_000951035.1 Colobus angolensis palliatus | reverse complement strand
TATGGGAGTTTGAGACCAGCCTGGGCAACATAGTGCCAGTAATCCAACCTATTGCATCTGGTACTTGGTAGAAAAAAAAAAAAAAAAAAAGCATGGTTCTGGGATGATTTGGGGTACAATTTCAGGCTGCCCCTATCCAGGTTTTTCAGCCTGCCTGTTGCTTATTTGGACTACTCATCCTTTTCTTAAATAAGTTCCTTTTGGCCTGAATCAGCTACCATCAATTTATTTAAGAACTTGCACGTAAACCTGATTCAATACATAATAACTAAAATACTTATGCCAGAGGTAGGAGAACAATATAAAAGATGGACCTAAAGTTTCAACTCAAAACTCAGAGGTTCTAGATTTGATCATGGTTCTCCCCACTCAAGATGGTTGATTTGCGGCCAGTAATAAATCCTCTCTGAGCCTCAAGGTCTTCAGATATAAAGTAGAGAAAACAGTCTGATCAAATGATTGACAATTAAATAGAATAATGTGTCAAATTATTTTCTTTATACCAAATTAAGATATTGAAAGGCTTTAAACATAGAATCTTTTCACATTACACTAAAATTATTTCTGGGAAGATAACATCTCTTTCCTACTAAATAATAAGCTATTATGTTAGTCAGCTTCTGAGGTAGCAAGAAACAACTACACAATCTCAGTGGCTTACATCAGCAAATATTTGTTCCTTGCTCACAAGTCTGAAGGTTTGCTGAGGCTTACCTGGGCTCACCTGGGGTCATTTGGGCTCAGGCTTGGGTATACTGTATGTGATCTCATTCTGGGGTCCAGCTGGAGGGCCAGTGACTCTTGGGGCCACTTTGTATAGTGTGTATAGTGGATAACAGGAATGCAAGAAGCCAAATCAAACTCTGCCAGGACATTTAAATCCTGCTCAGGTATGATGTACTTCAGGTCAGTTCACATTCCATTGACTAGGCCCAATATGAATGGGACAGAGAAGATAGAGACAATAACTTTTGCTTTTTCATCTCAGGGTCTAAAATATAACTGGGTACAAATTAAGTGTTTAAAGGATATTTGTGGAGTGGAATTATTAATTCTAGGACCACAGATAGACAACAGCTCTAAAAAACATCCTTAGAAATCATCCAATCCATGGAGGTAATTTTAAAGGATGGAAAGCTGAGACCCACAAGGTTATGTGACATATGCAAATTCCCTCAGAGTTTGGTGCCACTATTGGGTAACATAACTTCAGGTTTCTCCTCAAGCCTAGGGTGAGAGTGGAGGTGGAATTTTCTATTCTGGAATGTATAGTCTAGTCTGTTAAATAGGGTATGATGATGGAAAATCCAGAGCCACATATTAAATTCCCCTGATACCATTAACTATGGATAAATTGTCCCTGGTTAACAGCTGTTGACCACAAGGTGAGAAAGAATTGACTCTGTGCATGCAGCTGAAAAAGTCCAAATCTAAACCCACCTAAAGAATTTGGAGCATATAATTATCTCCGTTTAAGAGAGTAGTCAGGAGGCTGAGGCAGGAGAATGGCGTAAACCCGGGAGGCGGAGCTTGCAGTGAGCTGAGATCTGGCCACTGCACTCCAGCCTGGGTGACAGAGCGAGACTCCGTCTCACAAAAAAAAAAAAGAGCAGTACATTATTTATTAAAAGCTGTCCATCCATGGTTTTTTTTCTTCTTTCTTTTGTTTTTAAACATGACTCTTTGAAACACATTTTTGTCAGTTTTCTTATGAGTACTCCTGTAAGTCAGTCATTCTATCAGTAGCATGGATTGGATCTGAAATGAACCTATTTTCTTTAAGAACTCAGCGTTAATGAGGAATAATCAATATCCGTGGCTTTATTCAGTTCTGACTCCTGGCTTTCAGATAAAATACACTTTGCACTCACATGTAAAATTTCAGCTCATCAGCAAGGGAGAGCTCAAATAAAGCCAAAGGTATGATAGATTGAGCTATGAAAACAATTTAGCCAATATTCAAAACACATCTAGCTAATCCCTAACACTAATTTATCTAATGCTTTGCTGGAGGTTATAGCAGAAAGATTGTGGATGAAAGAAAGTCTCCTCTGTGGCTCTCAAAATTAGAGCTTTAAAATTAAAGTTGATTTACTACATCAAAGTAAAGTAGGCATTGGATATCTATAAGAGCAAATACAAATATAATAGTTCTACTATCATTTTCAGTATTTACAAGCATTTGAATTTTCATTATTTTAACTATTGGGAAAAAATAAAAGAAATACTCAAGTATTATTGTTATGTTTTTAAAAACTTGAATTGACTTTTTTTTTAAAGTAATTTCAACTTGTATTTCAGATTCAGGGAATGCATGTGCAGTTTTTTTACCTGGGTATACTGAGTGATGCTAAGGGGTACAATTGATCCCATTGCCCAAGTACTGAGCGTGGTACCAACAGTTAGTTTTTCAACCCTTGTCCTGCTACCTCGCTCTCCCTTCTAGTAGTCCCCCAGTGTCTATTGTTTCCATCTTTATGTAAGTACTCAATGATTAGCTACCACTTAGAAGTGAGAATATGCAGTATTTAGTTTTCTATTTCTGCATTAAACTTCTTAGAATAATGACTTCTAGCTGTATCTATGTTACTGAAAAGGACATGATTTCTTTCTTTTTTATAACTATATAGTGTTCCACAGTGTATATATACCAATCCACCATTGATTACCACCTAGATTCATTCCATATCTTTGCTATTGTGAATAACACTGCAATAAACATGTGAGTACATGTGTCTTTTTAGTGGAATGATTTATCTTCTTTGTCTATATACCCAGTAATGGAATTGCTGGGTCAAATGGTAGTTCGGTTTTGAGTTCTTTGAGAAATCTCCAAACTGCTTTCCACTGTGGCTGAACTACTTACATTCCCACCAGTAGTGTATAAGCATCCATTTTCTCCACAGCTTCTCCAGCATCTATTGGTTTTTGAGTTTTTAATAGTAGCCATTTTGACTGGTGTGAGATGGTATCTCACTGTGTTTTTGATTTGAATTTGTTTGATCATTAGTGACGTGGAACATTTTTTCATAAGTTTGTTGACCACTTGCATGTCTTCTTTTGAGAAGCGTCTGTTCATGTTTTGCCCATTTCTTAATGAGGTTATTTGTTCTTTGCTCCTTCAATTGTTTAAGTTCCTAATGGATTCTGGATATTACAGCTTTGTCAGATGCATAGTTTGCAAATATTTACTCCTATTCTGTAGATTATCTGGTTACTCTGTTGATAGTTTCTTTTGTTGTGCAGGAGCTCTTTAGTTTAATTAAGTCCCACTTGTCAATGTTTGTTCCTGTTGCAATTGTTTTTGAGGGCTTAATCATAAATTATTTCCCAAGGCTGATGTCCAGAATGGTGTTTCCTAGGTTTTTTTTTCTAGGATTCTCATAGTTTGAGTTGTTACATTTAAAATTTTAATCTAACGGGTTAATTTTTGTATATTGTGAAAGATACACGTCCAGTTTCCTTATTCTGCATATGCTAGCCAGCTATCTCAGCATCATTTATTGAATAAGGGGTCCTTCCCTCATTGCTTATTTTTGTCAACATTGTTGAAGATTAAATGGCTAAAGGCATGCAAGCTCCGTTCTCTGTTCTGTTCCATTGGTCTATGTGTCTGTTTTTGTACCAGTGCCATGTTTTCTTGGTTACTGTAGGTTTACATAATAATCTGAAGTTGGGTAATATAATACTTCCAGCTTTGTTCTTTTTACATATTCAGGCTCTTTTTTGGTTTGAATATATGAAGATAAAATATTTGTTCATTTGTTTGTGTCTTTGATTTCTTTCAGCAATATTTTGTTTTCACTTGTACAAGATTTCTTTGTAGAAATCTTTAACTTTCTTGCTTAGATATATTTCTTTTCTTTTTTTCTTTTTCTTTTCTTTTTTTGAACAGATTCTCGCTCTGTTGCTCAGGCTGGAGTGCAGTGGGTGATCTCAGCTCACTGCAAGCCCCACCTCCTGGGTTCACACCATTCTCCTGCCTCAGCCTTCCAAGTAGCTGGGACTACAGGCACCTGCCACCATGCCTGGCTAATTTTTTGTATTTTTAGCAGAGACGGGTTTCACTGTGTTAGCCAGGATGGTCTCGATCTCTTGACCTTGTGATCCACCCAAATTGGTTAGATCTATTTCTAAATATTTTATTTTATTTTTACTTTTTCTGTGGCTATTGTAAATTAGATTGCATTCTTGATTTGGTTATCAGCTTGAACATTATTAATGTATACTAATTTATTTATTTTTGTACATTGGTTTTGTACCCTAAAGTTTTACTGACATCATTCCAGGAGACTTTTGGAGGAGTCGTTAGGGTTTTCTAGGTACAGAATCATATTGTCACTGAGGAGAGATAGTTTGACTTCTTCTTTTCCTATTTGGATGCCATTTATTTATTTATTTATTTATTTATTTATTTATTTATTTATTTATTTTCCCTTTGCCTGATTGCTCTGGCTAGGACTTCCTTGAATTGACTTATTTAGAGAGGTAGAATCAGCATAAACATAGCATAATCTAGGCCTAATACTGTGCACAGTCAGCCTAGTACTTTATATGGCATATAGGCACAAATGGAAAGACAGGTTTTCTCACATTTAATCTAAGTAATGATCAGAGTATAATATCTAACCAAAATTTTTATTATTAATACTTAACTGATATCTGTCATTATTGCATGGAATTAACTCTTTCTGAATCTGGTTTCACAACCATATAAATTTATTGTGTTACTTCTAGAGGTAAATTTTTTTACTGAATTACTTCCCAGAGGTAAAGAAATATTGCTCTTATTTATCCCAAATTTTCCTTTTCAAGCTCAAGCATATAGTCATCATTTTTGTCCTCATCAAATAAGTTTGTCTTGTCCTCTTCTGAATCAAATAGGAATTGCGTTTAGCTGCTGGGAGTAATCATCCAACTACAATAGTATAAACACATAAGAATGTCTTTTTCTCACAAAGAAACAACCGAGAGTTAGACTGCTCAGGACTGGTTTACGGGCTCCACAGTGTCTCCAGGCTTTTTAAAAAATTCTTAGTTAGATGCAGCCTGGTCCAATGAGTCACCTATGACTGAGCTGTCACACTGATGCAGCTAATACTGCTTTAAGCGGTATGACTAATGTTTTTTGCACCTGAAGATTACTTTGTACACTCTTTGCCTGCACATATGGCAGAGAAACTTTTATCAGATCAGCACTCCCACTAAGAATAATTAGAATAATTGGATGCAATTTCAAAAACATCTGTGTGAAGGCATCAGTGAGGATGTGAAAGACCAAGATCCTAGAGAGAAGCAAAGTGCAGAAATGAGCCCAGCCTTTGGCCTAGCTTTAAATCTGGAGGATCTGTTGATTTACAAGCAATGGACTAGAAACTGAGAGATCTAACAGCAAAGAAGCCAAGAGGCATGGAATCCAAGAAAAACGTAGCACCAAGAGCCTGACAGAGTAGCAGAGTTTTAGACTGGGACTAAAATTTGGAGTTCATGGCTTGCCGAAAAGGAGGCCCTGGTAAACGTCATAGGAGTCAAGTTTAACCTTGTCGAAGACTAATTCTTTGACTCATCCTTACCTTCGAGGGTATTAAGATGATCTACCTCTACTCTAAATGCCTTCCTAAAGGGAAAGAAACCTAAAGGGAAGGAAACCTTCTTCAGAGGGATAATTTCCTACTGATTTTAGGAGGCCAAAATAATTGTGACATCCAAACTAAAATGGCATTACTTTAAGAAAAGGAAAATCATAGGCCAACATCTCTCATGAATAAATATCAAAACTCCTAAACAAAATATCATTAAACAAGGATTTTCAGTAATTTAAAAAGATAATACATGACAACTAACCTGGGTTTACTCCAGGTTTCCGAGTTTTAAATTTCAAGATTTAAAAAAATCAATGTAATGTCCTATATTAATACAATGAAGAGACAATAATATGATTACCTCAACTGATGAAGGAAAAGCATTTGATAGAACTCAATAACTGATTGTGATTTTTTTGAAAGCCACTTTGCAAATCAAGGTACAGAAATTGAAATCTTAACTAAAAACTTACCCACAGGAAAAAAATCTCAGGGCCCAGATGGCTTTACTAGTGAATCTTATTAAATATTTTTTGTCTTTTTGAGACGGAATTTCACTCTTGTTGCCCAGGCTGGAGTGCAATGGTGCTATCTCAGTTCACTGCAAACTCTGCCTCACGAGTTCAAGCGATTCTCCTGCCTCAGCCTCCCGAGTAGCTGGGATTACAGGCGTCTGCCACCACACCCAGCTAATTTTGTATTTTCATAGAGATGGGGTTTCACCATGTTAGTTAGGCTAGTCTCAAACTCCTGACCTCAGGTAATCTGTCCATCTCGGCCTCCCAAAGTGCTGGGATTACAGGAGTAAGCCACCACGCATGGTCGTGAAATTTTTAAGGGAGAAAAAATGCCAATGTTACATAAACTCTTTCAGAAAAGTAGGGAAGATGGCAAAACTTCACAAATTATTTTATGTGATCAACATTACTGTGATACTAGCATGAGAAAAGATACTGCAATAAAAGAAAATCACAGACCACTAATGAAAATAGACACAAAAATAATTATAAAAAATGTCAACAAATAGAATTCAGCAAAACACAAAAAGGAAAATAAACCACGACCAAGTGCAATAAATCCTAGGAGTGTGAACTTAGTTTAACATTAAAAAATCAATCAACATGATTCACCATTTTAACTGAAAAAAATGAGAACCCTACAATCATTTCATTAGATCATTAGATGCAGAGAAAGCATTTAGAAAAATTCATTGCTAATTCATAACTCATCTATGATTTAAAACTCTCAGAAAATTAAGAAGATCAAGTGATATCCTGAACCCTTTTTATATTCACTCATTGAATTTTGTGATATTAACTAAAGTTTAGTATGTAGAAGGGAATCACATTTTAAGGAAAAAAAATGTGTTTGACTTTTAATACATTGGCTTTGAAGTGCTCTCCCCCTGGAGACATCTAACAACAATTTCCAAGGGGGACAGTGGTTGTCCAGTTCTGGAGGTCATAGACAAGGCATAGATTAGAATTATAAATTTGGGAGCCATGTCTGTGCAGGTAGTTATTGAAGCAATAGTTACAGATTAGGTTGCATAGAAGCTACATAGCATGGTATTTATTAATATGGGCTTTGAAATCTCACTGCTTGAGTTAGACCCAGTCTTTACCATTTGTGAGTTCTGATCCTGGACATGAAATAAAACTTAACACTTTTTCTCTGTATGCCTACCATTATGATACACCTATCAACCACAAAGATGTTGTAAGAATTAACAAAATTTTATGTGTAAAATATTTAGAGCATGTCCTGGCACTTACTAAAACACCATAAAAATTTTAGATTTTGCTGCTGTTATTATTGTTTCAAAAGAAAGAAAATGTAATAAAAAGAAGAGAAGAACTTATAATAAGTTATTTGGTTTAGAACATTCATATTTATAACATTGCTTTTGCATCTTTATTATAAAACTGTTTATTTTTCATACATTAAGTTCAAAAGTATCGTTCTCTATAGTTGTGACTCCCTTTTAATATTAGATTATGTTTTCTCAAAAGCAGGTCCTAAGTCAAAGATATAAATGTAGTTTACATGGATGGTGATCCAAGAAACAATGGTATGGAATGGAAGGTTATAAGACTGGGAAAGAAATGAAGCCAATATTGTGTGTTATGACCTTGGTTTTTAGTGTAGGCAAATGAGACTTAATTACACATTTAGAAGACAATGTAGAACACATCTCAGAGTTACTCCAAATGAGGAAAGAGAAAGTGGGAGTATTTTTCTACCAACTCCCCAACTGTCCAAGGTTGAGTGCTACTGTAGCATCATTAACTCTCTGTTATTTCTAGGTTGTCTTTTACATATGCTAAGAGTTTCCCCAAGGCTATTAAAAAGCCCTCAGGCAGAGAGTAGCAGAGATTTCATTAAGTAGGCTGTGGTGTGTAGAAGTGAGAGCTAAGGGGATATGATGGACCACCTACAGCTATTGCTACATCCACACTCTAGGAAGGATATACTAAGTAATAACAGTCATGTCTAGTTTAGTAACTAGTCTCATTGTTCCCAAAGAAACTTTATAAATCAAAAAGAACTTTAAAACAATGTGTAAAGCAGCTAGAGTCAAGAAATTCTGCTCAAAAAGCCTAATGTATTTTTATGAAGCACTACACAAGCTTAAAAGGCCTAGAATAAATTTTTTTAACATAATGAATCACTAAAGGAACAGTTATTTGCAATGCCTGTAATGGCACAAAATAAGAGAAAACAATGTGCTCACAAATCCTGGGATATGAGTGTCAACATAAAAATCACACAGTAAAAATGTTTAATTGATAATTTATAATGGTATAAATGTGTGAAGGTAAAGTGATGTTATGATTTATGAATACAATGTGGAATAATTAAATCAACCTAGTTAATCAATCTAGTTGACATGTCATCATCTCAAATACTTAACTTTTTTTGTGATGAGAACATTCGAAACCTTGTCTCTTTGCAATTTTGAAATGTACACTATCCTATATTCACACTAACTATATTCACCAAGCTGTGCAATAGAACTCAAAAGAAAAGAAAATGTCTCCCATCTGAGATGTTGTATCCTTTATCCATTATCTTCCCATTCGTCCTCCCATCTCCAGCCTCTGCAACCATCATTCTGCTCTCTGCTTCTACAAGTTCCAATGTTTTAGAGTCCTTGTGTAAGTTAAACCACACAGAATTTGTTTTACTGTACTTGGCTTATTTCATTTAGCACAATCTTCAGTTCCATTTATGTTGTAAATGATAGAATTTCCTTCTTTTTTTAAGGTTCAATAGCATTCCATTGAGTATATATATATATATATATATATATTTTTTTTAATCCACTCATCTGTTGACGTACCATTCTGGAGGTGACAGGAAAGCATAAATGTGAGATTTCTAAGGTTGTCAAACATGAGAGAATTGAAAGAAAAATTTTGGTTAGAAATTTATTTTGAAATGAAACAAAATTTATGTAAAGATTTTTGAAAACAATTTCTTAATTAAGAAAACATTATCCTTATAAGTGTGTGCTAACTACAGAGAAATTGAAACTCAGATGTACCCTAAAATGTAACTTTTGCTAGAACTCAGATGTACCTTGTTTAGTCCGTTTTCATACTGCTATAAAGAACTGCCCAAGACTGGGTAATTAAAGGAAAGAGGTTTAATTGACTCACAGTTCCACATTGCTGGGGAGGCCTCAGGAAACTTACAATCATGGCAGAAGGCAAAGGAGAGGCAGGCACCTTCCTCACAGGGCTGCAGGATGGAGTGAGTACAAGCAGGGAAAATGCCAGATGCTTATAAATGATCAGATCTCGTGAGACCCATTCACTATCACGAGAACACGATGGGAGAAACTACCCCCATGAGGCAATTACCTCTACCCGTGGTCCCACCCTTGACACACGGGGATTATGGTGATTACAATTCAAGCTGAGATTTTGGGTGGGAGGACACAGCCAAACCATATCATACGCCAAAAAATGTAACCTTATTTTCTCCAAGTTTTTCTTTCCTTCCTGCTCCTATCCCAATTAATGAGGAAACAAGTCTTAAACTTTCCAATTAATATTATTCAAGGTAACTATTTAATGAACTCAAACTCCCTATTGGGACTATTTTTGTCTTGCTATAGGTTTTTTTATTTTACCTTCTCCTTTTCAAGATTCATCCAAATACTCATGGGAGAGGTGTGATGGGGACACTGGTCCACTGGCTGTCATTTCACACTATGCTGGCGGCTATTGTGAGTGTTCTGTCCTAGCTAAGTACTAAGCATCCTCAAACAGTATCCATCTTGAACCAGTCTTGCTATCTAGTCTTTTGAAGCTTTATATGTAGTAACATCCACTTTGAAACCCATGTTTCCCATCATAGCATCTAGTTAAGGTCTCTTCTGTTACATGAATTTTCTGACAATTTTTTGCCACCCCACTAGCACACTGACCTTGTGGAAACCACATGTAGGCTTTATGAAATTTGAAATATTACCCCATATCCATTCACTTCCTCCAACATTGCTGCTTTCTTGCTCTGCAACCATGTTGCTTGTGGTGCCATTCTGAATTCATGGTTTCTCTGCAAGACCTGTAAACTCTTCAGTCTGTGTCCAGGGAATCACAGTTCAATGTACAATATTTTTTGATTCCTCCAAATTTATTTGGATATGGTTTACTATCTCCCAGGGGCTCAACCCTGGTAGAGAATGAAGCCAAGATCCAGGGGTATGCTAGAGCCAGCTTATATAAGCTCATACAATGTTATTGTTACACTCTTCCCACCTACTACCATTGCTGTTATCACTGCCAGAGAGCTTTATGAGCTCCACAGAACCTAAGAGCCACCTGCCTAGATTGGCTGCCACTGGCAGAACCCCACCCCGCCTCCTGCAGCAAGGTTGCCACACACTTGCGTACATGCTGAGGATAGCCTGCTGCTGCTGCTGCTGGGACATGCCAACCAGGTCCTGAGAATTGCCCCACTTTGCCTACCACAGCCTGTACCTGTGCGTGCCACTGGGGGCCTCAGAACTGGCACACCCGGCCTGGCACCACCATCACTCCCGTGAGCACGCTCCCCAGGGACCTGGGGAGTTGTCTTGCCCTGTAAGTTACCCCAGGTGCACACACATAGCATCAGGGGCTCTAATAATACCCCAATAATGCCTGTCATCCAAACACACAATCTGGAGACCCAAGGACTGCCCTACTGTGCCCACTATACCTTACACCCATGCACTCTACGGAGAGGGGACCTAAAGAGAAGCCCACGTCACCTGGTATTCCCCATCTAGGATGCAAGAATGCCACTAAGGGACCTGGAGTATCACTCCACCCCATCGGTCACTCTGGGCACATGTGTGCACCACCAGGGGCCCTAACCACAAGCCCAGAAAATTTGCTACTGGCACTCAAGCACGCTGTCTGAAAGCCTGAGGATCGCCTCACCCTGTCCACCACTGCTGGTATCTGTGCAGTCCTCCCAGGGGCCTGAAGATGGGTCAGACCAGCCTGCCACCACCACCAACATCAGCATCCACATGTGCCGCCTGGGGGAGTGGGGAATGACCCACTCAGCCCATCACAACCACCATTAATATCAGGGAATGCTGCCTGAAAGTCCAAGAGTTATCCCACCACCTTACTGCCATGGCCCACACTATGCATGCTGCTCAGGGGCCCAAGGACTCACCCATCTGCTTGATCCACAGCTGCTCCTACTGGCACCCAGGCAAGCCACCTGGAGGCTCAATAATTGGCCTGCCTAAACCTGCTAACAGCAGTGGCTGTGTACACTGCTCAGGGGTCCAAGAACAGGCACTCTTGGCCCACCACTAGCACCTATGGGGCAACAAGACTGGACAGGTGTCCTTGTTCCCAGCAAAATCTCACCAGAGCTTCCACTAACAATGCACTCTGACCAATGAAGACCCATGGCCTAGAAAACTTACTTAACAAAATAATAGCTAGAAACCTTCTCAAGTCTAGAAAGGGATTTAGAAATCCAGATACAGGAAACTCAAAGATTCTCCCTAACACATTGTTGTCAAACTGTCAAAAGTCAAAGAAAAAAAAAGAATTCTAAAAACATCAAGAGAAAAGTGTCTAGTCACATATAGGAGAACCCTGCAGACTAACAGCAGATTTCTCAACAGAAACCCTACATGCCAGGAGAGAATAGGATGATATATACAAAGTTATGAAAGAAAAATTGCCAGACAAGGACACTATATCCAGCAAAGTTACCTTTCATAAATGAAAGAGAAATAAAGCCTTTCCTAGACAAGCAAACACTGAGGGAATTTATCATCACTAAACCAGACCTGAAAGATTCGCTTCAGGGAGTCCAACACCCAGAAGTGAAAGGAAGATATTATCAAAACACAGAACAATAAAACTTGCTAATATGTGGGAGCTAAAAATCATTGAACTTACAGAGAGATATAAAATAATGATAGCTAATAGAGGCTCAGAAGGATGTGGTGGTGTTTTGAGGGGTGGTGGATGAGGAGAATGGGTATAAATACACAGTTATATAGAATAAGTTCTAATGTTTGATAGCGGAGTAGGGTGACTATAGTTAACAACAATATATTGTGTATTTCAGAATAGCTAGAGGAGATGACTTGAAATGTTCCCAACACATAGAAATGATAAATGCTTGGCCAGACATCGTGACTCATGCCTGTAACATGAGGAATTTAGGAGGCCGAGGCAGGTGAATCACCTGAGGTCAGGAGTTCGAGACCAGGCTGGCCAACATGGCAAAATCCCATCTCTACTAAAACTGCAAAAATTAGCTGGGCGTGGTGGTGCGGGCCTGTAATCTCAGCTCTTGGGGAGGCTGAGGTGGAGGAATCACTTCAACCTGGGAGGCAGGAGTGCAGTGAGCCAAGATCGTGCCATTTGTACTCCAGCCTGGGTGACAGAGCAAGAATTTGTCTCCAAGAATAAAAAAAGAGGAAAAGAAAGTATAAATGCACTAGATGATGAATACCCAAAATACCCTGAATTGATAATTACACATGCTATGCATGTAAAAAAAATGTTACATTTACCACATAGGTATGTACAAACATTATGTATCAATAAAAGTTCAAAGAAGTTGACTTTTAGATTTTTAGGAATGTTGTTAGCCTGCTGTTAAACACATAAGTTTTTTTAAATTAAATTATATGAACCTACATTTAAATTAATTATATTAAAAACAAAGGTAATAAAAACTCTAATTCACCATATTCTAACAATTTTAGTACATTTTTACTATTTTTTACTAATATTTATGCCCTTCGGGTCTTTTGTGTATATTTTATCTTTCTAATTCTACATTCAATGACATCAGACTGGTAACTTGAAATTTTATTCATGATGTGAGATATTACACCATAAAAATTATCAAATGCTGCAATTGTTAATCATTTGTCAGCACATCACTGCTCATGTCTCACCTCTTGTCCATCACTTCCTGAACCCTTTGTCTGTTCTATTCCTCTTTTCTCCAGTAGTCTAAGGGTTTTATTACTTTTGCTTCTGGTGTGAATAGACTTGCCCCATATTCTCCTCTTCTGGGTTAAAAAAAAAAAAGGCAATAATGCCATTTATTATTTATTAACAAAGAATAAGAATGTAGGACTTGGACTTTCAAAAATATGATCCTCATTGTTTGGCTACTAACTTGCTTTCCAGATCTCATTTTCATAGTGTATAGAAGGACAAATCTCAGCCAAGATTCCAAATCATCTCAAACTCCAAATTAATAAAGTCTGATAAGTAAGGAATTATAGGAACAGGTAACAATAAATTATCTACCTCATGTTCTGAACAATTCACATTTACAAATGTGCCTTCATATTTTCTCACCTTGGCCTTATTGGCTCCTCATAACTTTCTTAGTTTTTCATGATTATAAAGCTGATTTGATTTAACAAGTTATTAGTGAACATCACTAATTGTGTTCCCTTGTAATCACCATAGTACAGCAGTCTCAAGGCAGAGGATTTTCTGCTCTTCTGTTTTCCCAAATTGAACAAAGGAACTAGGCAATTGATTCATTACTCGTTAATAATCATTTATAAAATTGGAGAAACTACAGAGCAATGATATTTCCATTTTTGTGCAGCTTCTACACTCAGTGCTAGTTCAGTTGCTTTCTAGATTAAATCTCTATTTGCTTACTCTGTTGATTAAATGGCTACTTTGCCAGATAGGATTTACAAGACCAAGTATGTGGGAAATATATTTATTGCCAAATTATCTGACAAAATGATTTCCATTCACTAAGTTATGCAACATTTTCCAAGCAAAAAGAAGGTAGAAGAACAAAGTATCCCACATTGGAAAATTCTAGGATTTTCCCCTGAACATTATTGAAAAGTGGAATTTCTATTATTGTTACAATGAATTTACTTCACCTGGAAGTTATTGATATTGATACACTGCAATTATGTAGTGTTTTCTACTTTTCTCTTTCAAAAGTAGTAATGTGAGATCCACCTGGAAAGAATGATCCCTGTGGCAAAGAATTCTGTAGGTAATATTATATAACTTGTTTTATAAATTCTGGCTACCAAAACCTTGACTATGGTTAAGCAAAGTTCACCCATCTAGGTATCATATATAGCAATATTTGAAGGTTTTTATTTTAATATCACAGATTTATTATGGAAATGGAAATATTTGTGGAAATCATTTAAGCAATATTTGGTACTATTAATGCTGTCATATATTTATTATGATCAAAAGAAAATAATAAAATTTTTATGAAAGAAATAAATAAACTAAATATAGAGACAGATGGAGTTCTCATATAGCTTGCCAATAATTTAATGTGGCTAGAGCAAATGATCAGGTCTCATCTGGATTTTGCTGTTTGTCTCAGTGTTCTTCTTTCAAATCTTCTAAGATAGGATAGCTTTTTAAATTATCAGCTCTTATTAATAACTGCAACTTTTTTTTTGCTCATGCACTTACTTGTAGCAACTGAGTGCTTATTACATGTCTACAGATGTGTCTGCCTCCTTCCAAAGTGCTCTACAAAAAGCTTATTGCCTACTTTGCTGTAATGGGAATAGTTGCATATTGTTTTAGCTTTATTTTGTTTTCTTACACAATTGCTCCTGACAGTCTTCCTTTTGCCATCATGTAAATATTCTACATGTGAAGAGCTTCTCCATCTATAGTGAAAAAGAATTATGCCTTAGAATTCTAAAGTGAACATGAATTTTACATCATATAGCCCACTTACACTTTCTGTAGACTATCCATCAAGAAACAATGGTAACAATAGTTTAAGACATTATTGTTTAACCACTTCATTTCCAATAGTTTTTATGCCACAAGATCCACGAAGATCAGTGGTCTCATTTACTTTTGAAAAAGACCTGAATGAGTAGTTACAGCAGTTATCATTTCCCTATTTTACAGATAAGAAAACTGACTGCTAAAAATGTTAATTAAAATTTCCAAGATCAAATAATTGGTGACTGAGCTGATATTAGAAACAAAACTTTATATGAATAAATGTTTATAATATGTTGTCATTAATTTTTAAATATAGAAAATATAGTAATACACATGAAAATTATATACATAATAGAATATTAGTTGAAAAGATATGCATACAAAGCAGAAATAATGGTAGTGCAGCAGATTCTATAACTATAAAATATCTGCTATTTTTTTAGGCTGTAATAGATACTGGGTTTACAGAAAGAGTAGACATGGTCCTTGCCACAGTAAAACTAATAATGCAATGAGAGATATAAATGCAAATCAAATAAACACAAAAAGAAACATGGCAACACAATATGAGAAGAAAGAACAAAAAATAAGGTGCTGTGAATAGCATCTAATTAATATGAGAGTTGATTTGACTCTGAGGAAGTTAATCGAGACTGAAAATAGAAAAATAATTAGGAATTAATCAAGTGAGGATAATGAAGCGAAAAAGATCGTGAATGACTTTAAATTTTTTTTTTTTACTTTTCTGTGTTTCCAAATTTCTTTTTTTTTTTTTTTTTTTTGAGACGGAGTCTCAATCTGTCGCCTAGGCTGGAGTACAGTGGTGCGATCTTGGTTCACTGCAACCTCTGCCTCCCGGGTTCAAGCAATTCTCCTGCCTGAGTAGCTGGGATTATAGGTGCGCGGCACCATGCCTGGCTAATTTTTGTATTTTTAGTAGAGGCGGGGTTTCACCATGTTAGTCAGGCTGGTCTCAAACTCCTGACCTTGTGATCTGCCTGTCTCGGCCTCCCAAAGTGCTGGAATTACAGGCGTGAGCCACCATGCCCGTCTATTTATTTAGTTTTGGAGGCAAGGTCTTGCTTGCTTTGTCACCTAGGCTGGAGTGCAGTGGTGTGATCATAACTCATTGCAGCCTCAAACTCTTGGGCACTAGCAATCCTCCTGCCTTGGCCTATCAAAGGCTGGTATTACAGGTGTGAGCCAGCACACCTGGCATTGACTATGGCCTTAAGTGGGCCCATTAGACTATGAAATAAAATTCCTGGCACTGAAAATTAGCCCTCATTTCAGACCTAAATATCAGTTGGTGTTTTTCCTGAACCATCTTCCAAGGATCATTTTGTAACTGAGGTCCCAGAGTTCCCCTTTGTTGTAGAGGCTGTTGATTTCTTTTCTGGGGCAGGTTCTGATAGCAACAAGATTGCCAGCCTGCTGAGCTGTGGCTAAGTATTAGATGTCAAGATGAAACTGTCAGGTGAGATTCCAGAAGCCCCTGGGAGGTCTAGGGTTGGGGGTAATGGTGACTAGCCCTTTCACCTGAGGGTGGGCGGCAGAGCTGGAACCTTCCTGCAGTCTCCAACAGCCATCTCAGCCCTGAGGCTGAAGACCTTGTCTCTTCTCTCCTCTTCATCACTTCCTACCAGAGCCCTGTGGGTGTGGGGACATCCTGCTGATGGAGCTTAAATTAAGAATGTTCAAGCCCCATTGGCTCCCATATCCTATGCAGCAGTTCTTAAAAGTGCCCATAGGCTTCCCAGCCTGTGAAATATACCTTCTTTCTAAAAATAAATGGGTAAAACTGGGCCGGGCATAGTGGCTCACGCCTGTAATCCCAGCACTCTGGGAGGCCAAAGTGGGCAGATCACGAGGTCAGGAGATTGAGACTAGCCTGGCTAACACAGTGAAACCGTCTCTATTAAAAATACAAAAAAAGTAGCCAGGTGTGGTGGCACGTGCCTACAGTCCCAGCTACTTGGGAGGCTGAGGCAGGAGAATCGCTTGAACCCAGGAGGCAGAGGTTGCAGT
>NW_012115489.1:6726608-6859638 GCF_000951035.1 Colobus angolensis palliatus | reverse complement strand
AAAAAAAAAAAAGAAAAAAAAAAAAAAAAAGAAACCTGAGGAAGAAAAATCCATGTGGTTAAGACAAAATCTCTGCCACTTTTCTTTTAAGAGATTTACTAACTGATAATTGAAGTAGGCCAAAAGATTTAGCACAGAGCAGCAGATCAGAGCTTTCCACTATCTCAGAGTAGTGTAGTAGGGAAACAGAAGTGAGTAAGGACTACTAAGACGGCCACAACTCAAGGGATAGGGAGAGGGGGAAACATACAAAGAAGTAAACTCAGTATTTGATTCCACTTTTATCTTCAAATATTTCCTCATTCCTGAAGGGTTAAGAAACACTTTAAGACTTGGAGAAACAAAGCAGAAAGCAATATATAAAAAAGCTAAGAAGAATTTTTGGAAGTCTCATAGTTCTGGGGATACAACAAAGACTACTATGAATTAGGAGTCCTAACAAGAACAACAAACTTTTGAGATTCTTAAAAGGTAAAACCCTAAGAAGACAGAAAAAAAACAGATATAGTCATCCCCACAGACACTAAAATTCAGCACAAATTATCCCAATCACTGAGTAAAGCAATATTATCTGTCACTACTCTAACTGTGCCAGGAAAAAAAAACTGTATTAAAGAAATTCTTATATTAAATAAAATTATTAATTAGGAACACATGATTTTTTCATGCACAATGTCTACCATTTAAAAAAAAAACACCAGGCAAGACAAGACACAGAACCAAATGTCAAACAAGAGGGGAATAACATGTTAGAAACAGAATCATAGGTACATTACTGACTTTAAAATAAGTCTAATTAGTACATTTTTTTAAAATGTCAAAATGGAGAATTTTACCAGAGGACCAGAATTTATTTTTAAAAAGAATTTTTTAAAAATGAAAAATATAACCTATTAAAAACAAACTAGATGGTTTTAATAGCATATTAGCTTAGATATTACATATATTATGATTACACAAGATAATGGAGGAAGCAAAAGTGTAGTTTTTGTATGTGAACAGAATTAAACCATTATTAGTTAAAACTGGACTGGTTTTAACTGTAAGATGAATTCTGTAACTTTAACTAACTGTAAGATGAATCTGCAACTTTAACTGTAACTGTAAGATGAATTCTGTAAGCTTCATGGTAACCATAAAGCAAAGCCATATAGTATGTACATTAAAGAGAAAAAGAAATGAAACATACCATCATAAAAAAACCATAAATATCACAAAGACAGTAAAAGAAAGAATAAAACAAAAAATACCTACAAAATATCAAGCAATTTTAAAAATGAAACAAGTCTGTATCATTCAATAATTACTTTAAACACAAATGGATTCAATTCTTCAATTAAAAGAGTAGCTAAGTGGATAAACAATAAATACATTTTAAGAAAACAACATCCAATTGTATACTGTCTACAAGAGAGTCACTTTAGCTTTAAAGACACACATAGATTGCAAGTGAAGGAATAGAAAAAGATACTCCACGCAAATAGTAACCAAAAGAGAGCAGGAATGGCTATACTTAGATGACACTAAATAGAATTTATTATTGACAAATTGGTTAACCCATCAAAAAGATATACAATAGTAAATATATATGGAAACAACATCAGAGGACCAAAATATATCAAGCAAATATTAACAGAACTGAAGGAATAAACTACAATATGATTAGTACTGAACTTTAATACCCACTGTTAACAATAACCACATTATCCAGATAGAAAATAAATAAGGAAGCCAAAGATTTGAATAACACTGCAGATTAAATAGACCTAAAAGGCATATACAAAACATTCCATCCAACAACAACAAAATACACGTTCTTCTAAAGCACACACTGAAAGTTATTGAGAATAGCTCACATGTTAGACCACAAAAAAAAAAAAGTCTTACCACATTAAAAAAAATACTGAAATCAAATTGCACCATCTTTTCTGATCACAATAATATGAAACTAGAGATCAGTAACAGGAGGAAAATTTGAAAATTTATAAATATGTGTAAATTAAACACAGTTCTGAACAACTGACAAGTCAAAGAAGAAATCAAAAAGAAAAGTTAAAAACATATTGGCACAATGAGAATGGTAACATAACATACTGAAACTTATGGATGAAGTCGTAAAAAAGTTCTGAATGAAGTTTATAGAAATAAACACATTAAAGAAAAAAGAAAGATCACACATAAACAAACTCCACCTCAAGAAACAAGAAAACGAAAAAATAAGCCCAAACTTAGCAGAAGAAAGAAAATAACAAATATTAGAGGAGAAATATATGAAATAGAAAATAGGAAAAAAAACATTAACATGATCAATAAAATTAAGAGTTGATTTTTTTTTTTTTTATGGAGTCCCACTCTGTCTCCCAGGCTGGAGTGCAGTGGCACAATCTTGGCTCACTGCAACCTCCACTTCCCGAGTTCAAGTGATTCTTCTGCCTCAGCCTCTCGAGTAGCTGGGAATTATCTCTGGCTCATTCTACAGTGTAAGCATTAGCCTAAGTGCAAAATCAGACAAAGACACAACAAAAAAAGAAAACTACAGGCCGATATTCCTGTGGAATGTAGGTGCAAAAGCCTTCCATAAAATACCTGCAAACTGAATTCAACAGTATATTTAAACAATCATTCACCATGATCAAGTGGAAGTTACCCACAGGATGCAAGGATGATTTACCACGTGGAAGTTAATAAATGTAATACAGTGCCTTAACATAAGGAAAAACAAAAACCATATTATCATCTCAATAGATGCAGAAAAAAACATTTGTCAAAATTTAACATCTTTTCATGATAAAACGTTTCAATGAATTAGGTGTATAAAGAATGCACCTCAACACAATAAAGGCCATATATGACAAACCCACAGCTAAAATCATACTCAACAGTGAAAGATTGAAAGCTTTTTCTCAACAATTAGGAATAAGGCAAAAATGCCCACTTTCTTCTTCTATTCAGTCTAGTACTGGAAGTCTTAGCCAGAGAAATTAAACAACAGAAAGAAATAAGACATCTGAATGGGAAAGGGAGGTAAATTGTCTCTGTTTGCTGATGACACAATCTTATATGAAGAAAACCCTAAAGGCTACACTTAAAATATTATTAGAACTAATAAACAAATTTGGTAAAGTGGTAGGATATGAAATCAACATTTAAAATATCATAGTACTTCCATACACCAATGACAAATATTCAAAAAAGAAATCAAGAAAATAATCCCATTTACGAAAGCTACCACAAAAAAAAAAAAAAAGAAAGAAAGAAAGTTAACCAAGGAGGTAAAAGAGCTATATACTGAAAACTATATATTAATGCTGAAAAAAACTGAAGAAGACACAAGCAAATGGAAAGATATCCCATGTTATAATTTGGAAGAATTAATATTGTTAAAATGTCCATATTACCAAAATCAGTCTACAGATTCAATGCTATCTGTACTAAAATCATAATGGCATTCTTCACAGAAAACAGAAAAAAAAAATCCTAAAATTTGTAAGGAACCAAAAACACCTCAAATAGCCAAGTAATCTTTAGCCAAAAGAGCAAAGCTGGAGGCATCACACTACCTGACCTCAAAATACACTGCAAAGTAATCGTATTTCAAACAGAAAGGCACAGGTGTAAAACAAACACATAGACCAGTGGGACAAAATAGAGAACCTAGAAATAAATCCATACATTTGAGGTCAATTGATTTTCACAAAGATGCCAAGATTACACAGTAGGGAAAGGACAGTCTCTTAAATAAAGTGTTGGAAAAGATGGATATCCACATGAAAAGAAATAAAGTAGACCCTTATCTCACATTGTATGCAAAAATCAACTGAAAAGTTATCAAAGACTTACACATAAGAATTGAAACTATTGGAAGAAAACTCTGAAACTATAAAACTACTGGAAGAAATCAGGGATAAGTTCCATGACATTCGTCTAGGCAATGATTTTTTTGGATACGACCCCAAAAGCACAGGCAACAAAAGCAAAGATAGGTAAGTGAGACTACATCCAACTATAAATCTCTTGCACAGTCAAGATAATAATCAATAGAGTGAAGAGACAACCTACGGAATGGGAGAAAGTATTTTCAAACCATACCTGTGATGAAGAGTTTATATGCAAACTATATAAAAAACCTCAAACAACCCAATAGTTAGAAAAAAACACAATTAAAAAATGGGCAAAAGATCTGAACAGACATTTCTCAAGAAAAGACATACAAATGACCAATAGAAATTTGAAAAACTGCCCAACATCACTAATCATTGGGGAAATACAAATTAAAATCATAATGATGTATCACCACACACCTGTTAAATTGACTATTATCAAAAGGATAAAAGATGACAAGTTTTGATGAGAATGTGGAGGAAAAAAGCTCTTACACGCTGTTGGTGGGAATATTAATTAGTATAGACATTATAGAAAACAGTATGGAGATTCTTCCAAGAATTAAAAAGAGAAATCCATATGATCCAGCATTTGCATTATTGGGTATACATACAAAGGAAATAAAATTAGTATGTCAAAGAGATATCTGAACTCCTATGTTCACTGTGGCATTATTTACAATAGCCAAGATATGGAACCAACCTAAGTATCCATCGACAGATGAATGGATAAAGAATATATATATGTGTGTGTGTGTGTGTGTGTGTGTACATATATATATATATATGTACACACACACACAAAGGAATATGATTTAGCCTTAAAACATGAGGAAATCCCATCTTTTGAGGCAACATGAATGAACCTGGAGGACATTACACTAAATAAAATAAGACAGGCAGAAAAAGACAAACATGGTGTGATCTCACTTATGTGGGGAATCTAAAAAAGTAAAACCCATAGAAGCAGCAATTAGAATGGCGGTTAGCAGGGGTCACAGGAGAGAGGTGATAGGAATGAGGAGATGTTGTTCACGAGACATAAAATTTCAGCTAGACAGGAGGAATAAGTTCAGGAGATCTACTGTATAACATGGAGACTATAGTTAGTCACAATGTACTCTACAGTTGAAAACTACTGAGAACACATTTAGTGTTCTCACCATAAAAAACAAA
Organism: Colobus angolensis palliatus; assembly: GCF_000951035.1. NCBI lineage: Eukaryota > Metazoa > Chordata > Mammalia > Primates > Cercopithecidae > Colobus > Colobus angolensis. The sequence goes on along the minus strand of NW_012115489.1, from coordinate 6,854,581 downwards.
ATGGTAAGTATGTGAGGTAATAGATATGTTAATTAGCTTGATTTAGCCATTGGACAATGTATACATATATCAAAACATCATGTTATGCACTGTAAATATAGACAAATATGTATAATTTTGTCAATTAAATAAAATTAACTGTAATAAATTTATTGGTATTATTTCTGGATATGATACTGTCAGACAAACCCAAAGTAAAGAATATGCCAAACATAATTTGCTTTTATTGCTCAAAATTGACAATGTCTAGAATGACAATGAAAATTTAGCCACTGCTCTCTATATTAAAGAGATGGAAAGATATGATAACTAAATGAAATGTGATCTTGGGCTGGATCCTGTACTGGAGGAAGAAAATAAAGAAACATTGTTGAAATATGAACAAAACAAACCGTATATTAAATAAAAGTACTGTATCTGTTGCCAACTTTTCTAAATTTGATGACTATACTTGGTTTAAGAGTAGATTGCATAAATAAACTGTGAATTTCCTTCAATGACATGTATTTTTGTTGTCTTTCATACATCTAAGCCTAATGGAACGGTTTTTATTAAAATAAACTGCTTCTCATCCACCTCCAACTTAACCAATTAGAAAAGATTAAGCCAATACAGTCAGACAAAAGGCCAATTAAGCATATTCCATGACGTCAAGAAAAGGGATTTCAATTTATCCTTTACTGTGGAGTAGGGCTAGGAAGGTGCCATGTCCAAGCCAGATTGAGAGTTTTGCTTGGTACCCTGGGACCTGAGATTGCCCACCCACCCAGCCTATTGTGTAATTGTTGTTCCTCTTTGGTTTTCTCTTAAATTACTCCAGAGAGAAGAGCAGAAAAACCATATTTATCCAAGTACAGGTTTATTCAACCATCTAGTCCTTGTAGAATAATGAAATCATCACATTTTTTTTTTTTTTTTTTTTTTAACTCTAATTATCTGGTGCTTTCTTTGTTTCCTGCCTCCCCTGACATATATCGCCCCAGTGCCCAGTGTGGTAACAATACCTGTTAATCTCTAAATGTTAGCTATAGGAGAAACCATAGAAACCAAGCTTTTGTTTATTACAGTGGTACCTGAAGTAAGTTCAGCTCCAGGCTAAGTACAACTCTATCCCTCACAATAACATAAATTACATTATTTAGATCTGTGATCAAAACAAATTGGAAAGTTGTATTTACAATAGAAATCCCAGAGAATTTAAGCATGTTAAAGTTTAAAATGGGAGCAGGGATAGGGAAAGTTTCTGGTTAAATGAATACAGTTAAGAGATTAAATTTATTCCCATTTAAAAGACTACATGAATTTCTATTGAACATAGTAATTAGCCATGTGGACTTATTTCATTACTCTTTCAATACAAGAGAAAAGAAATAAAATGCTATAAACCTGAAGGACTAGGAGAATAGAGGAGATCCCAGTAAACATAATATTTTAACAAATTTTGGAAAACAGAATGCAGTAGAATACTACTTGACTCATAAGAGCAGGGGAAGCTATATGCAAAAAGGTATCAGAAATAATAAATATATAGAGATTCATAAAAATAAATTTTTTCCTTTTAATTTCTTCAAAGTAATGCAATAGTTTAAATTAAATCTTCAAACTTTTTTCCATTATTTCCCCCCAAGAAAACTTTTAGAAACTTTTCACTGTAATTATTCATTCCTTCCTTGACATTTTTATACCCAAGATACATTGTGCTCTTATTTATATGTTATAGATATATCCGTGCTTTATACATCAAAATAAAAAATATAAAACTTACTTTTTTGTTTAATGCAAATTTCAGAATGACTAAATTTTACAAGTTAAATGTAATATTTAAAAAATTTAAAAACTGGCTGGGACTGGTAGCTTACGCCTGTAATCCCAGCACTTTGGGAGGCCGAGGTGGGCAGATCATGAGGTCAGGAGATCGAAACCCCATTGAAACCCTGTCTCTACTAAAAATACAAAAAATTAGCCGGGCGTGGTGGTGGTGCCTGTAGTCCCAGTTACTCAGGAGGCTGAGGCAGGAGGATGGCGTGAACCTGGGAAGCAGAGCTTGCAGTGAGCTGAGATTGTGCCACTGCACTCCAGCCTGGGCGACAGAGCGAGACTCTGTCTCAAACAGACAAAAAAAAAAAAAAAATTAAAAAACTATTAGCATATAACAACTTTGTAACTGCATGATTATTGCAAATTTTAATATATTTAACTATATAATTATACAAATTAGCAACATATATAAATACACAGTAATAGTTTTCAACACTATTAATTTTCAGCAAAAGTAAAATAATTACAAAATTAAATTTCTTAAAGTTTATTTTTAGTGAATTTAACTTTTTTTTTTTTTTTGAGATGGAGTCTCACTCTGTCACCCAGGCTGTAGTGCAATGGCGTGATCTCAGCTCACTGCAACCTCCACCTCCTGGGTTTAATCAATTGTTCTGCCTCAGCCTCCCAAGTAGCTGGGATTACAGGTGCCCACCACCATGCCCAGGTAATTTTTGTATTTTTTAGTAGAGATGGGGTTTCACCATGTTGGTCAGACTGGTCTCGAACTCCTGACCTGAGGTGATCCATCTGCCTCAGCCTCCCAAAGTACTGGGATTACAGGCGTGAGCCACCGCGCCTGGCCAGTGACCTTAACTTTTAACTTCTGCTCAGTATAAGAAAATAACTTTTAACTTAACTAGCTGCCAAATATTCATTTATATATTGTTACTTTTTTTGTTTTCAGTACCTGTATAATGATGGATTTAATAACTTTTATAGACTTGAATAACTCTTTTGAATAACTATTGAATAATTATTCCAAATAACTATTGAAAAACTATTAAAGCACTATTTTTATTTAATTCTCAAAGTCCTAGTCACACATCGAAACAATAAGGATCAAACATAAACAACATCCATAAGGTAGCCAATGGCAGCCAATAAACTTGAATAGGCCACTTCTTACAATCTATTAAGGAAACAAAGCTATCTACTCCCTGTAGCACTGATCTTATATACATTTTGTGTATCTTCCATGAACTCAGTGTCAATGCTGCTCATGGGATGCCCATGAAAACCAAACATGAGAAATTAAATTCTAAAGAATGAAATTGTGTCAGACAGGCTTGAACTTGACAGGCCATACACCATTGTAACAGCTGAGAATAGTTCAGGAACCCCATGAACACCCAATTTTCATCCTTTTGGAGGGAAATATCATCCCTGTTGAGAATGTATACGTTAAAGCAAAAATCATGACAGTGCATTGTAGAGTTTTCATGAAAACTATAGCATAAAGGCCTGGGATCAGGATAAATGCAACTACATAGTAGCAAATACTATGAAATATGGAGATGAAAACCAACAACAGCAACAACAACAACAAAAAAAACCTTCAATTTGAAAGTGTACTAGAAAGAAAACTGCAGGGCTGGGACAGGGTGGAGCAGTGGCTTTGGTTTGCTGCTTTAAGTCTTGTATTTCTATTTTTTTAGCTACATAAATAGATTAGTTTTAAAAGATAACATTTTAATGAAATATTAAAATTAAACTGCCAAGAACATATATTAGATACTTGCTCTTTTTTAAAAATCTGTTTATACATTGGGCACACATGGACATAAAGATGGGAACAATAGACATTGGGGACTATTGAGTTGGGGAAGAAGGAGTAGGGAAAGGGCTGGAAAACTACCTATTGGGTATTATGCTCACTACCTGCATCATGACATCATTTGTACCCCAAATCTCGATATTATACAGTATACACATATAATAAACCTTCATGTGTACCCCCTGAATCTAAAATAAAAGGTGAACTCACTTTTTAAAAAATTAACAATCCAAAGAATATGTATAAATGAGCAACAGGCACATGAAAACATGCTCAACATCATTAATCACTAGAGAAAGGTAAATCAAAACCAAAATGAGATATGACTGCACCCTCACTCGTATGGTTATAATAAAAAAGATGGGCAGTAAAAAAAAAACAAATGAAAAATAAATCTAGTTTATATAACGGCCTTCTTTCTGATTACACACAAAACTTAGTAAGTCTTTTGAAAGAAAATAAGCAAAACAGGATGGTTTGAGGGAGCCAGGGAATACTGGAAGATAATAAAGAACAAGGTAAAACAGCTTCCACCAGAGAGCAGAAGACTTCAAATTTCTCTTCCACCGTTTATTTGTTGCATTAATTTGACTAATTGCTTAAGTAATCAGAGCCTTAGATTCTCCTTTTTAAATAATACATTACCTGCATAAAAACGAGGGCTGTCCAGGGAAGCTTTCAAAGTCCTTTTAGGCTTGAAGAAAATAATTCATTAATTTCTACTCTTTACCTATTGGCTTCCATTCTAATTATTAAGCTCTTTTTTATCTAATAGGTCTCAGCTTAGATGTTTGTCCTCTGTCTGTTCCTGACCTCCAGATCTATTCCATATACTTTCTCATAGTACTCTATAATTGTTATGGCACTTAGCAAATTTGTTATTATATACTTTTTCTGTGTGTTTATTTAACAATATCAGTTTTTACCTAATATACCGTAAGTACACTTATGAGAGGAAGGATTATATTTGTTTTATTCATAATTATATTAGGGTTTTAACTGAACCTAAAAATAGACTTTTAAAACACATCTAGTTTGAAGGTGGGTTGGGAAATAGTTTGGATTCATTTTCAGCTCTCTTAAGTTCAAATTTTGACAGATTGGTAAGAAAAAGTAGCTTTTTATCATAAAACAAATAAAGACAGCTAAATGGCCAGCCTCATTTTTGCAAGTATTTGAAAAACATGGCAAGAAATCGGGAAACTGTTTGTCCTTGTTTTACACACCACCCCGGGTCAGTAGATTTTGACATTTTGTTACTGTGAGACTATTGCTTGTCATCATTAATAAAAAATACAACTATTCATCAGAGTTTGATTATTTTAAAAAATGACCTCCTCAAACACTTTTCAATTTGTTCCTGTTCTTTCATTTCCCTCTTTACTTTGGCCACACTCCTAATAATATGTAGAAAGATGATTGGAAACTGCTGTCTTCCCATGCAGGATTCAATACCCAGAGCATATGATGTTAATGGGACTGTCAGGCATTCAAGCATTTAACTGAGACAATCTTTCTCCTGGAAGAACTTTTAAAAATTGATATTTATTTGTTTGATTCACGTCTCAAAGAGTGGCCCTTCTACCTCTCACTGCCTTTCTCCCTTAGATGTTGTTAAAACTTGGAGTTGCTTAGATGACAATACAGCATGTCTTTCTTTGCCTTGTTACTATGAACTTAGCTAAGATTTCAATAACCTCTGGCCCGGAATTATTTCTTCCTTCTTTTCATCATGCTTTAGGTATTGCTCTTTGCCCAGAGGATCACATCACTGCTATCATTAGTTTTTCAGTAGTTTCCCGCAACCTCAGAACTCAGAATAAAAATTTTCCCTCAAAGTACTTTGTCAGAGTTATTTCAAGGACTTCACTTTTCCCTTCATTGCTTGCATTGCCTCATGTACCAGTTACTTATACCCCAGAGAACAAAGGGGCTCAATACAGCCCTCCCAAAGCTCTCTCAACAACTTAATCTGACCACAGAATGGCTTTTCTTTCTCAGTCTCCCCACTTCCATCCTACAGATAAATCTAGATGACCCTATCTCAAATAAGGTGTCCAGATTTGGAAGCATGATTTCCAGCTTCCTGTTTTTATACCACCCTAAGAGGTAAAGAATCTTGATTAATTAAATTAATTTATTAATTTCTACAATTGCTGGAGATTGTGTGACATAATTGTGCATCAAGCTTAGGGCTGACATCAGCCAGTACGTGTGGCTTGAATAAACTGGACATCATCCATTCTCATTAAGCAGTGCCACTTGTGAAATTGTTGGTGTATATTTTTTGAAATTGTTTGCAATTGTTTGAAAACCATAAAAGACATCCTAGTTAGGATAACTTCCTTGTAAGTAACAAAAATGTATTCAAAGTATAGTTTACTAAAAGGAAAAGGTGGACCTTACGAAAGACAAGGGAAGGAAGTGCAGCTGAGTTTCACAGGGACAATGTTTACATTCTCCAGGGCCATATGTTCTCACACTTATATTTCTTCAAGTCCTTACTTCATTCTTTTTTCTCTCTACAGACAGGCATTCTCTTCTTCTCCCTGCATGCAGCTTAAGCAAGCTTCACATTCTATTTAACTAGTATCTCTAAGTCCCACTCCCCAGCCCTGGCACATGAAATCCTAATGACCCATACCCAATCCTGGCCTATCACCTTTGTCCAAGGGGCAGGATCATGAGATCTGAAACTGGCTCAGTGGGTCCTATAGGATTAAATTTTCTGAGATCAGGCTGTACAGATTTTCTTCAAGAAAGCATAGACCTAGGAAAAAAAGAGGCAGAAAGAATGACCTGCATTTTAAGAAGACACAATAGTTGAATAAATATTAAAGAAACATTTCTTTAAAACCATATAAGTCATTTATTTATTTTGTTTTCTCTCTCCTCTCTTTATGGAGATTGTAAATTTTACAAAGGCAGAATTTTTTTTTTCTGTTTTGTTTACTGTTCAAGTGCCTAGAACAGTTCCTTGCAGTAAATTTTTGCAAAATTCATGAATAAAAACCTTTGGATAATGACAACAGTGGTAAATACAGTGAATATGATGAAAAAATAAGAGAATAAGTGACTGCGTGAACAAGGGAAGTTACAATTTCTGTGAATAGATGGATTTCTTATAACTTTTAGTACTTCTTAACATTCTTTTTCTTTTCTATCCAACTACTATTACTATGAGGTGAAGTTCTAGAAAGAACTAACCAAAAGTGTTCATCTTTGAATCTTAAGTCCCAGCATAATGCCTGGAATATAATCAGTAAATATTTGTGAATTGAGTGAAATGGATGAATCAAGATACTATTCCTCCTATGGCACATTGAAGAGTGATTTGCAAGCCATAAAATGCTACCCAAATATTAGACTGTGATTTTCATTATAGTAGTGCTTTAGAAAAAAATAGCTTAGTAACAGTATTCCAGATGTTTGGGACAATTAGAGGACAAGAAACAAAGTAGAAAGCTGACCCAAGAGTCTAGGTACAATTCGTCTGACCTCAATAGGTCTTTTTATTCTACATTTTCCCACAAAGGTCTAAATTAGAATCCAATCTAAGTTTCTCTATAATCCTAGAAGGGGCAAAATTTGCAGAAGTTTGGCTTTATTGTCTCAAACTATATTTCTATTACTATGTTAGACCAATTTTAGATTTGAGACTAAATTGTAGCTCATTTTCTTTCCATTCCAAAGAATCACCAGAGAGTTTATTCCATTTAATATCATCATTATGCATTGTTTAACAATTCAACAAACACATAAATAAAAGCAATTCTTACAGCATTTTGCTATATGAAAGACTGCTACCTCTTATTGCCAAACCCATGAGAATCTACATAGTGGAATTTAGCCAAGGGCACATTTGTAGAGGCATATTCAGCAATTTGCTCACAAACTCCTGTGTAGACAACTCAATTCAATCAACATTGATTTAACTTTTATGTTTATCAAATATAAAGATAAATATTATTCAGGCTCAGTATAAAGGAACTTTGAATCTATTAAGTGGACCAAGAGTGGGCAATAATAAAGCACACAATGATCACGATATCCGGCAATAGAAAGTGAGTTCCGTATGAAAGGTAAAAAGAGATTCATACGTTTAAAGGGTGGAGGAATCATGTAGCATCTGATCTAAAGTGTGAAAATGATTGTGAAATACAGAAAATATTTAAGAAAGAAATACATTTGGAATGGCCCCCGAAGAAGAGGTACACAATACGCCACATTTGGAATTGGGGAAGAAAAACTTTCAAGGGAAAAAATACAATAGCAAGAGAAATCATAGCCCATTCTGAGGATCAGCAAGTTGTCCAATTTGGTTAGATGGTAGATTGTGCAAAAGGAAGGACAGAAAATGAGTCTAAAGGGTAACAGAGAATAAAATTTCTCAAGGTTTCCAATATTAGGGATTGGGACTTTGTAACTAATTTGGTGGTTTCCTTAAAAGAATAACACTGAGATTTTGAATAGGGTTGTGCCACTGAGAGGTGAACTTTAGAATATCCTTACAGAGTAGATTAGAAGAAATTACACGAAGAGTTCTAAAGCTCAGAGACCAGCTAAGCCACTGATGCAACCTTCAAGGTATGGTATCATAAGGGCTGGAAGTGGAGCTGTAGCCATAGGCATGATGGCAAGGTGGGAAGATGAGGAATGCATAGATGAAATACTTCAAAGATAAAAGCTAAATAAAAGATAAAATTGCATCATATATTTAGCATCTAAAAGGATAGGAGGAGTCAGGGAGTGAGGATGTGATCTCTGTAATATGGTGTTTCTATTATCTGTCTGAACATTAGAATACTAAGACAGGTGGACTAGGAAGCAATCAATACAAAGGTGATCAATAAACCCATGGAAGTAGATGAAATCTCAAATGAAAGAAAAGAGGCTGAGGATAAAATCCTAGATGGGTGTAGGAGGAGAATCATAGAGGAAGGCAGAAGAGGAATTGCTTAAGTGTTCCCAGAAATACATGTATTATATTTTGTCCTGGAAGCCAATAGTGGATTGAGAAGAGGTCATTCAGTTTGGCAATTAGGAGGTTAATGGTGGTCATTGAGAGAATAGTTCGTGTGGGCTGGTGGTATTTATCACACAGATTTCAGAGTGAAGTTAATGAGGAGTAGATGGCACAACATTAAATGCAGTCAACTTGGACTATCTTTCTAATAATTTTAGTAGGAAAGAGAAGACATAAAGAGCATGGAAGCCTGAGGTCCAAAATACCTTCTATTCCCTCCATATTTGAGAGTTTTGATCTATGATTCCCCAACTGAAATAGTTCAATTTGCTGTTTCACTTTGTCTGCTCACATATTGACTGACAAAGCACACTCTGAAGAGTTTTTGAAATAGATGGGATCATTAGCTTTGGCTCTAATGAGAAATTATAGTACTTTTGCTATAATGATAAGTTGGCATGTGAATACTTAGCATGTGAAAAAGCCTTCAGATAGCAGCTTCCATTGTTCATTATTTTATATTTGTGGTTATTTTCTTGGCAGAAAATACCATTTCGCTATGAATCTATTATCATTAAAAGAGGAATAATGGTTTTTAACAGAATACATATTTTCCTCCTGGTAAAATGATAATTGTTCCATCTTAACTCTCCAAGTTCTGGCCCTCATTTTCTCCTGCACCCTTCTGTTTTTTTACAGTTGCATGCTTTCTACTCTTCAGTCAATAGCAACTTATGAAAACAGGAGATTTTGTGTGAGAAGGTCTTCCGTATCACCAGCCAGAACTTTAGAAGGCCTGCAGTTGCTGAAGCAACTCAGTCAGTAAACTTCATAGCAGACTTTGTTTTTCAGAAGCACACATCTAAATATTGTTTAGAAAATGCCTATATTCTTTGCATGCAGAGTCAGACCTGAGCACAACCACACACAAGTATTCAATTCCTAGCTCTGAAACAGTCACCTACTCATCAGTCCCAAGTAGACTACTTCTACTTTCCAAAGCCACTGGACACTGTGTTGTATGTATCAGACCAGAAATATCTGCCTTTGGGTTGCAACTTTTCTTATAAAGGGCCAGATGGTAAATATTTTAGGATTTTTAGGCTAGATAGTCTCTGTTGCCAGCTACTTAACTCTACCATTGTAGCGCAAAAGCAATCATAAACAATGGCCAATTGTGTGACTTTATTCCTGTAAAATGTTATTTACAATGTTATTTTTGTAAATGTTATTTACAAAAACAGGCAGCAGGCTAGTCCCTGCTCTAGAAAAGGACTCATGAGGGTGCGCCCAAGATGGCCGAATAGGAACAGCTCCAGTTTCCAGCTCCCAGCATGAGTGACACAGAAGACGGGTGATTTCTGCATTTTCAACTGAGGTACCGGGTTCATCTCACTGGGGAGTGCCAGACAATCAGGGCTGGTCAGCTGGTGCAGTCCAACCAGCAAGAACTGAAGCAGGGAGAGGCATCGCTTCACCTGGGAAGCGCAAGGAGGAAGGGAATCCCTTTTCCTAGCCAAGGGAAACTGAGACAGACAACACCTGGAAAATCGGGTAACTCCCACCCTAATACTGAACTTTACCAAAGGTCTTAGCAAATGGCACACCAGGAGATTATATCCCACACCTGGCCCAGAGGGTCACACTTCCACGGAGCCTCCCTCATTGCTAGCACAGCAGTCTGAGATCTAACTGCAAGGTGGCAGGGAGGCTTGGGGAGGGGCGCCCACCATTGCTGAGGCTTAAGTGGGTAAACAAAGTCACCGGGAAGCTCGAATTGGGTGGAGCCCATCGCAACTCAAGGAAGCTGGCCTGCCTCTGTAGACTCCACCTATGGGGACAGGGCATAGCTAAACAAAAAGCAGCAGAAACCTCTGCAGCTGTAAATGTCCCATCTGACAGCTTCAAAGAGAGCAGTGGTTCTCCCAGCACAGAGGTTGAGATCTGAGAACGGACAGACTGCCTGCTCAGGTGGGTCCCTGACCCCTGAGTAACCTAACTGGGAGACATCTCGCATGAGGGGCAGACTGACACCTCACATCTCACATGGTGGGGTACGCCCCTGAGATGAAGCTTCCAGAGCAAGAATCAGACAGCAACACTTGCTGTTCAGCAATATTCTATCTTCTGCAGCCTCCACTGCTGATACTCAGGCAAACAGGGTCTGAAGTGGACTTCAAGCAAACTCCAACAGACCTACAGCTGAGAGTCCTGACTGTTAGAAGGAAAACTTATAAACAGAAAGGACACCCACACCAAAACCCCATCAGTACATCACCATCATCAAAGACCAAAGGCAGATAAAACCACAAAGATGGGGAAAAAGCAGTACAGAAAAGCTGGAAATTCAAAAAATCAGAGTGCATCTCCCCCTTCAAAGGAAGGCAGCTCATCGCCAGCAACGGAACAAAGATGGACAGACAATGACTTTGACAAGTTGAGAGAAGAAGACTTCACTTGATCAAACTTCTCAGAGCTAAAGGAGGAACTACGTGACCAGCACAAAGAAACTAAAAACCTTGAAAAAAGAATGGATGAATGGATAACTAGAATAATCAATGCAGAGAAGACCTTAAAAGAACTGATAGAGATGAAAACCGTAATACAAGAAATACATGACAACTTGATCAACTGGAAGAAAGAGTATCAGTGACTGAAGATCAAATGAATGAAATGAAACGAGAAGTGTGGAGAAAAAAGAGTAAAAAGAAATGAACAAAGCCTCCAAGAAGTATGGGATTATGTGAAAACACCAAATCCGTGTCTGATTGGTGTGCCTGAAAGTGATGGGGAAAATGGAACCAAGATGGAAAACACTCTGCAGGATATCATCCAGGAGAATTTCCTCAACCTAGTAAGGTAGACCAACATCCAAATTCAGGAAATACAGAGAATGTCACAAAGATACTCCTTGAGAAGAGCAACTCCAAGACACATAATTGTCAGATTCACCAAAGTTGAAATGAAGGAAAAAATGTTAATGGCAGCCAGAGAGAAAGGTCGGGTTACCCACAAAGGGAAGCCCATCAGACTAACAGCAGATCTCTCAGCAGAAACTCTCAAAGCTGGAAGAGAGTGGGAACCAATATTCAACATTCTTAAAGAAAAGAATTTTTAACCCAGAATTTCATATCCAGCCAAACTAAGTTTCATCAGTGAAGGAGAAATAAAATCCTTTACAGACAAGCAAATGCTTAGAGATTTTCTCACCACCAGGTCTGCCCTACAAGAGCTCCTGAAGGAAGCACTAAACATGGAAAGGAACAATAGATACCAGCCATTGCAAAAACATATCAAAATGTAAAGTCCATCAATACTAGGAAGAAACTGTATCAACTAGCAAGCAAAATAACCAGCTAATATCGTAATGACAGGGTCAAGTCTCCCTATAGAATGGGAGAAAATTTTTGCAATCTACTCATCTGACAAAGGGCTAATATCCAGAATCTATAAAGAACTCAATCAAATTTATAAGAAAAAAACAAACAACCCCATCAAAAAGTGGGCAAAGGATATGAACAGACATTTCTCAAAAGAAGACATTCATACAGCCAACAGACACATGAAAAAATGCTCATCATCATTGGCCATCAGAGAAATGTAAATCAAAACTGCAATGAGATACCATACCATCTCACACCAGTTAGAATGGCAATCATTAAAAAGTCAGGAAACAACAGGTGCTGGAGAGGATGTGGAGAAATAGGAACACTTTTACACTGCTAGCGGAACTGTAAACTAGTTCAACCATGTGGAAAACAGTGTGGTAATTCCTCAAGGATCTAGAACTAGAATTACCATTTGATCCAGCCATCCCATTACTGGGGATATACCCAAAGGATTATAAGTCATGCTGCTATAAAGGCACATGCACACATATGTTTATTGCAGCACTATTCACAATAGCAAAGACTTAGAATCAACCCAAATGCCCATCAGAGACAGACTGGATTAAGAAAATGTGGCACATATACACCATGAAATACTATGTAGCCATGAAAAAGGATGAGTTCATGTCCTTTGTAGGGACATGGATGCAGCTGGAAACCATCATTCTCAGCAAACTATCACAAGAACAGAAAACCAAATACTGTATTTTCTCACTCATAGGTGGGAACTGAACAATGAGATCACTTGGACACAGGAAGGGGAGCATCACACACCAGGTCCTATTGTCGGGGGGGAGGGACAGCATTAGGAGATACACCTAATGTAAATGGGGAATTAATGGGTGCAGCACACCAACATGGCACATGTATATATATGTAGCAAACCTGCACATTGTGCACATGTATCCTAGAACTTAAAGTATAATAAAATAATAATAATAATAAAAGGATGGAAACAAAAAAAAAGAAAAGAAAAGGACTCATGAGTGGGATATGTCATTTAACCTTTCGAAAGAACCCAAGATGGAGAACCCAAGTACATTTTTGAAAAAATTCTAGACTCTTAGTTGGTGCTGGCTCAGTTCTAGTGTTTGGATCACAGACATTTGCATTCCATCTCAAGGATTTCCCCATACCACCCTTAACTCTCTCCACCTATGTTTTTCCAGTGCCACAGCATACAGTCTTACATCTCTGTCCTCCTCAAAGCCCACACAAATAAAGCCCTCTTTAAGCTCATCCTACTGGCAACTAACTTTCCATCTCTCTGTATTAAGACTAGAATTTGCCTTTAGCTCCAAACACCTTGAACTCAGGACAAATGAATTTTATTTTAGGGCCTCAAAGACCAATTAAAGAAAGAAGTATGCAAATTAAATGACATATATTCTTGTCCAGTCACTGAAGATTTCTTTTCCTATTTATTTTCTCAGGTAATAGTGGGTGAAACTGCCATCTCATCCCCAAACTAGCTTCAACACTGGTCTGCAGCACACCACTCTACTTTCCTCTTTAGGCTCAAATTTCAATCTTTAAAGTCTCAATGTAGTATAAGAGAGATAAAAAAAGACTGGAAATCAGATAGTCTGTTTTCTGGTTCTGACTCACTCTGTCCTTGGGAAAGTTACTACCATGTATGTTAAAGTATATGACCTTTGAGTGGTGGTTTCCCAGCTGTGCTTCAAGTAATCTTTAGACTTGCTGCGATCATCATTTCCCACCATGTGATAAAAATTCAAGTTGTCTAAGGAATATTTGTTTTAGCTGTTTTCTACTGATTTGAAAAAAAGCTTGAAAAACACTTATTTTACAAATGAGGGACCAGTGTTCCTATGAGGTAAAGTGATTTATTGAAGCTCGCATAGCTGGTAGCTGCTCAGTGCAGAAACAAGACCAGAATACGTATCCACATTCTCATTCTCTATAGTTTTTTCTTTTCTATTGCACTATTTTGTTCTGCTTCACCTTAGGATGAAATCCATTTTAGTCAATCTCAGGTTATATTGCAACCATTTCAGAGAAGCATAATCATCATTACATACAAAGAGCCCATTTGATTATTGCTATTTTAATTCTTTCCAAATTAAATTTTCTGTTTGGTTTTGATGGCATATAGAAACACTTTTTCCTATAATAAACTTGTGTCGATAAATCATACTAAATTCATTTACTAATTCTAATGTTTGTAGGTTCTTTTGAATTTTCTACATACACAATCACATTGTCTACAAATAACATTTCTTAAATAGTTACCAATAAATATTCTATAATCAAAAACTAAGAATCTATACATTCCTAAGGGGGGCAGCAATTTTAAGTAATTAATCTAAAGGATTCTTTAAAATTGAGAGATTTCTATGAAGTAGCAATAGCTACTAGAGTAACCCTTGACTTGAAAACTCACTGAAAATTCAGGACTCTGTGTAACATCCAACACCCACGGTTTCAGGGTTACTGCTGATTGGTGTAATCATTTGCAAAGTTCAAGTTCCAGAGAACATTTATTTTGAGAACATTCTAGGTGTTGCTAGGTCTCTGGAATATGACAGCATTACCTTGTGTTAGCTAGCAATAAGAAAAGAAGCTTTGTTTGGATTAACATATATACCCTCTTCATTGTGCATATCTATTTTTTCCTAAATAATTTACAGGTTAGGTCCAAGGACGCCACAAACTCTCCTTAAACGTGAGTAATATGATGATTTCATTTTCAATCTTAATATTTCAAAATTGTTAATCATGTTTCCAACAAAATTACCATTTCATTCATAAAAATACATAACTCAGACTATAACCATTTCTTTGTCTTTCTTTTTTATAATCGCTTTGTTTAAATCTGAAAAGAATCAGAGGTCATGTTTTTTAAACAAATGTCATTCTAGAGGGCATTTGAGATCAAGTTTCTCTATGAGTTAAATTAGTTAAAAGTAAAGCAAACATACTCTTTAGCCAAGGTCAATCATGCGCCTGGACTACCCAGCTTACCTTGGCTATAGTAAATATCCTTTCTTGAGCCTCTGGGCATGCACAGAAAAAAAAAAAAAGAAATAAGAAATTTAGTAAGTGTAAAGGAGATGTAAAGCAAGAATCTATAGTTGGGGATAAACTAGAGCATCCTCTGAAATCTGTTGGGTAAGATATGCTGAACTGCCTTGCAGACAAATGGTTCATGTGAGTGAAATACATTAGTAGTTGACAGGTTAGAATAAGATGGGCTTCATTTTAATTGAAATTCTCTAAATGCTCATAAAGCTATCATCAATGGTTCAATGGGATCACTGATTTTTGGAAAACTCAAGAGAGGATGGCAACTATGAGAAAACTGCAGAATTCTGCTCTTCTACCATGGCACTGAATTGGAAGACTTTTTCCTATCTTCCTCTATTCACTGAACATTCTTTTATTCTGTGTTTGTATGAAAATTGTATAGTAATGGGTAAAATGCCTGCATGTAATTTTAGATACCTCCAAAATGCCTGGAGATGTGGAAATTAATAAATTAGAAACCATATGATACGATATGCTAGGTCATCATAACAAAAAAGTTCAGAGAAGTAATTATTTTTATTTGAATAAAAATTGTTGCTGGGTGCGGTGGCTTGTAATCTCACCACTTTGGGAGGCTGAGGCAGGTGAATCACGAGGTCAGGAGTTCAAGACCAGCTTGGCCAAAGTGGTGAAACCCCAAGTCCACTAAAAATACAAAAAATAGCTGGGCATGGTGGCAGGTGCCTGTAATCCCAGCTGCTTGGGAGGCTGAGTCAGAGAATTGCTTGAATCCAGGAGGCTGAGGTTGCAGTGAGCCGAGATCGTGCCACTGTGCTCTAACCTGGGTGACACAACAAAACTCTGTCTCAAAAAAATAAATAAATAAAAATAAAATTGTTTTAACATAAAACAGTTTTTCTTCCTAACAATAGAATATTAAAACAGAAAAGCTACCAATTAGCTCTTTCATTAGTACCTCATCAAATAAGTTGTAATGTTTTCATCTTGTATCAGGCTCCATATTGCCTCAAAACAGTTACAGCTTAAAGAGAGATCAGAATATTTTGTAAGGGTTCTGTTTTCGCAGTTTTTGATAATAATTGGAATAAAACTCACCCATACATTTCAAGCTTTTGGAAGTTAAAACATAGTGTCTGCTGAGAACTGAGAACTAGTAATCTCCTGCAATTTAACTTCTCCAAATTATTTACATGAAAATTTCACAAGAGGCTTTAAGAATTTGTTTTCTCTACAATTGAGAGAAATATTCTGAAAGATATCTGTCTCGTCCAACATCTAAAAAGAAAAAGAAAAATAGACAAAAAAGTATCTATTTAGATTTTCTTGCTGAAAAGATTCCTGTATGAGAAGATTCCAATTTTGGCAGTGGGGAGCAAGGGTGAAGGGTATAGGGAGGTGGTTTCTCTAGTCTATCTAGTGGTTGAAAAGAAAGCTTCACATTATTTGGGAGCCTCAGCTCCCAAGGGCCCTGAAGCCAGTGAAACACCACCCAATCTTGAACTCAGATTGGATGTTTGGGACTCACATCATATGTCTGATCAAAACCTAAATTCTATCTGGCTATTCTTGTCCCAATACCATGTGGTTCTGTGTTGCTGTGGAAAACCAGGAAATGTGAGTTACCTTGCAAGTGGAGTGGGATAAAAAAGCCCCTCATTTTTTTTATTATACTTTAAGTTCTAGGGTACATGTGCAGGTTTGTTACATATGTATACATGTACCATGTTGGTAGGCTGCACCCATTAACTTGTCATTTACATTAGGTATATCTCCTAATGCTATCCCTCCCCCTTCCCCCAACCCCACGACAGGCCCCAGTGTGTGATGTTCCCCACCCTGTGTCCAAGTGTTCTCATTGTTCAGTTCCCACCTATGAGTGAGAACATGCGGTGTTTTGTTTTCTATCCTTGTGATAGTTTGCTCAGAATAATGGTTTCCAGTTCCATCCTTTTTTTTTGGATGCATAGTATTCCATGGTGTATATGTGCCACATTTTCTTAATCCAGTCTATCATTGATGGACATTTGGGTTGGTTCCACATCTTTGCTATTGTGAGTAGTGCCGCAATAAACATACGTGTGCATGTGTCTTTATAGGAGCATGATTTATAATCCTTTGGGTATATCCCCAGTAATGGGATGACTGGGACAAATGGTATTTCTAGTTCTAGATCCTTGAGGAATCGCCACACTGTTTTCCACAATGGTTGAACTAGTTTACAGTTCCACCAACAGTGTAAAAGTGCTCCCATTTCTCCACATCTTGTTCAGCACCTGTTGTTTCCTGACTTTCTAATGATTGCCATTCTAACTGGTGTGAGATGGTGTCTCGTTGTGGTTTTGATTTTCGTTTCTCTGATGGCCAGTGATGATGACCATTTTTTCATGTGTCTGCTGGGTGCATAAATGTCTTCTTTTGAGAAGTGTCTGTTCAGATACTTGCCCAATTTTTGATGGAGTTGTTTGATTTTTTCCCGGAAATTTGTTTAAGTTCTTTGTAGATTCTAGATATTAGCCCTTTGTCAGTTGGGTAGATTGCAAAAATTTTCTCCCATCCTGCAGGTTTCCTGTTTACTCTGATGGTCATTTCAATTGCTGTGCAGAAGCTCTTTAGTTTAGTTAGATTCCATTTGTTAATTTTGGTTTTTGTTGCCATTGCTTTTGGTGTTTTAGTCATGAAGTCCTTGCCCATGCCTATGTCCTGAATGATATTACTTAGGTTTTCTTCTAGGGTTTTTATGGTTTTAGGGCTAACATTTAAATCTTTAATCCATCTTGAATTAATTTTTGTATAAGGTGTAAGGAAGGGATCCAGCTTTCTACATATGGCTAGCCAGTTTTCCCAGCACCATTTATTAAATAGGGAGTCCTTTCCCCATTTCTGTTTCTCTCAGGTTTGTCAAAGATCAGATGGCTGTAGATGTGTGGTATTATTTCTGAGGGCTCTGGTCTGTTCCATTGGTCTGTATCTCTGTTTTGGTACCAGTACCATGCTGTTTTGGTTGCTGTAGCCTTGTAGCATAGTTTGAAGTCAGGTAGAGTGATGCCTCCAGCTTTGTTCTTTTGGCTTAGGATTGTCTTGGCAATATGGGCTCTTTTTTGGTTGCATGTGAACTTTAAAGTAGTTTTTTTCCAATTCTGTGAAGAAAGTCATTGGTAGCTTCATAGGGATGGCATTGAATCTATAAATTACCTTGGGCAGTATGGCCATTTTCACAATATTGATTCTTCCTATCCATGTGCATGGCATATTCTTCAATTTGTTTGTGTCTTCTTTTATTTCATTGAACAGTGGTTTGTAGTTCTCCTTGAAGAGGTCCTTCACATCCCTTGTAAGTTGAATTCCTAGGTATTTTACTCTCTTTGAAGCAATTGTGAATGGGAGGTCACTCACGATTTGGCTCTCTGTTTGTCTGTTATTGGTGTATAGGAATGCTTGTGATTTTTGCATATTGATTTTGTATCCTGAGACTTTGCTGAAGTTGCTTCTCAGCTTAAGGAGATTTTGGACTGAGACGATGGGGTTTTCTAAACATCCAATCATGTCATCTGCAAACAGGGACAATTTGATTTCCTCATTTCCTAGTTGAATACCCTTTATTTCTTTGTCCTGCTTGATTGCCCTGGCCAGCACTCCCAACACTATGTTGAGTAAGAGTGGTTGTAGAGAGCATCCCTGTCTTATGCCAGTTTTCAAAAGGAATGCTTCCAGTTTCTGCCTGTTCAGTATGATATTGGGTGTGGGTTTGTCATAAATAGCTCTTATTATTTTGAGATATGTCCCATCAATACCTAGTTTATTGAGCGTTTTTAGCATGAAGGGCTGTTAAATTTTGTCAAAGGCCTTTTCTGCATCTATTGAGATAATCACATGGTTTTTGTCTTTGGTTCAGTTTACATGTTGGATTACATTTATTGATTTGCATATATTGAACCAGCCTTGCATCCCAGGGGTAAAGTCAACTTGATCGTGGTGGATAAGCTTTTTGATGTGCTACTGGATTCAGTTTGCCAGTATTTTATTGAGGATTTTTGTAGTGATGTTCATCAGGGATATTGGTCTAAAATTCTCTTTTTTTGTTGTTTCTCTGCTGGGCTTTGGTATCAGGATGATGTTGGCCTCATAAAATGAGTTAGGAATGATTCCTTCTTTTGCTATTGATTTGCATAGTTTCAGAAGGAATGGTGCCAGCTCCTCTTTGTACCTCTGGTAGAATTCGGCTCTGAATCCTTCTGGTCCTGGACTTTTCTTGGTTGGTAAGCTATGAATTATTGCCTCAATTTCAGAGTCTGTTATTGGTCTATTCAGGGATTCAACTTCTTCCTGGTTTAGTCTTGGGAGGGTATATGTGTCCAGGAATTTATCCACTTCATCTAGATTTTCTAGTTTATTTGCTTAGAGTTATTTATAGTATTATCTGATGGTAGTTTGTATATCTGTGGGATCAGTGGTGATATTCCCTTTATCATTTTTTATTGCATCTGTTTGATTCTTCTCTCTTTTCTTCTTTATTGGTCTTGCCAGCAGTCTATCAGTTTTGTTGATCTTTTCAAAAAACCAGCTCCTGGATTCTTTGATTTTTTGAAGGGTTTTCTGTTCTCTGTCTCCTTCAGTTCTGTTCTGATCTTAGTTATTTCTTGCCTTCTGCCAGTTTTTGAATGTGTTTGCTCTTGCTTCTCTAGTTCTTTTAATTGTGATGCTACGGTGTCAAGTTTAGATCTTTCCTGCTTTCTGTTTTGGACATTTAGTGCTATAAATTTCCCTCTACACACTGCTTTAAATGTGTCCCAGAGATTCTGGTATGTTGTGTCTTTGTTCTCATTGGTTTCAAAGAACGTCTTTATTTCTGCTTTCATTTCATTGTGTACCCAGTAGTCATTCAGGAGCAGGTGGTTCAGTTTCCATGTAGTTGAGTGGTTTTGAGTGAGTTTCTTAATCCTGAGTTCTAGTTTGATTGCACTGTGGTCTGAGAGACAGTTTGTTATAATTTCTGTTCTTGTACATTTGCTGAGGAGTGCTTTACTTCCAACTCTGTGGTCAATTTTGGAATAAGTGTGATGTGGTGCTGAGAAGAATGTATATTCTATTAATTTGGGGTGGAGAGTTCTGTAGATGTATATTAGGTCTGCTTGGTGCAGAGCTGAGTTCAATTCCTGGATATCTTTGTTTACTTTCTGTCTTGTTGATCTGTTGAATGTTGACAGTCTGGTGTTAAAGTCTCCAATTATTGTGTGGGAGTCTACATCTCTTTGTGGATCTCTAAGGACTTGCTTTATGCATCTGGGTGCTCCTGTATTGGGTGCATACATATTTAGGATAGTTAGCTCTTCTTGTTGAATTGATCCCTTTACCATTGTGTAATGGCCTTTTTTGTCTCTTTCGATCTTTGTTAGTTTAAAGTCTGTTTTATCAGAGAGTAGGATTGCAACCCCTGCTTTTTTGTTTTCCATTTGCTTGGTAGATCTTCCTCCCTCCCTTTATTTTGAGCCTATGTGGGTCTCTGCAAGTGAGATGGGTCTCCTGAATACAGCAAACTGATGGGTCTTGACTCTTTATCCAATTTACCAGTCTGTGTCTTTTAATTGGAGCATTTAGCCCATTTAATATTATATGTGAATTTGATCCTGTCATTATGATGTTAGCTGGTTATTTTGCCCATTAGTTGATGCAGTTTCTTCCTAGCATCAATGGTCTTTACAATTTGTCATGTTTTTGCAGTGGCTGATTCCGGTTGTTCCTTTCCATGTTTAGTGCTTCCTTCAGACTGCTTCCTTGTAAGGCAGGTCTGGTGGTAACAAAAATCTCTCAGCATTTCCTTGTCTGTGAAGGATTTTATTTCTCCGTCACTTATGAAGCTTATTTTGGCTGGATATGAAATTCTGGGTTGAAAATCCTTTTCTTTAAGAATGTTGAATATTGGCTCCTACTCTCTTCTGGCTTGTATAGTTTCTGCTGAGAGATCCGCTGTTAGTTTGATGGGCTTCCCTTTGTGAGTAACCCGACCTTTCTCTCTGGCTGCCCTTAATATTTTTTCCTTCATTTCAACTTTGGTCAATTTGACAATTATGTGTCTTGGAGTTGCTCTTCTTGAGGAGCATCTTTGTGACATTCTCTGTATTTCCTGAATTTGGATGTTGGTCTGCCTTACTAGGTTGAGGAAATTCTCCTGGATGATATCCTGCAGAGTGTTTTCCAACTTGGTTCCATTCTCCCTCAGGTACACCAATCAGACATAGATTTGTCCTTTTCACATAGTCCCATATTTCTTGTAGGCTTCATTCATTTCTTTTTACTCTTTTTTCTCTAAACTTCTCTTCTTGCTTCATTTCATTTGTTTGATCTTCAATCACTGAAACCCTTTCTTCCACTTGATCGAATCAGCTGTTGAAGCTTGTGCATGCATCATGTAGTTCTCGTGCCATGGTTTTCAGCTCCATCAGGTCATTTAAGGTCTTCTCTGCACTGTTTATTCTAGTTAGCCATTCTTCTAATCTTTTTCAAGGTTTTTAGCGATGGGTTCGAACATCCTCCTTTATCTCAGAAAAGTTTGTTATTACCGATCATCTGAAGCCTTCTCTCAACTCGTCAAAGTCATTCTCCATCCAGCTTTGTTCCATTGATGGTGAGGAGCTGCATTCCTTTGGAGGAGCAGAAGTGCTCTGATTTTTAGAATTTTCAGCTTTTCTGCTCTGGTTTCTCTCCATCTTCGTGGTTTTATCTACCTTTGGTTGTTGATGGTGGTGATGCACAGATGGGATTTTGGTGTGGATGTCCTTTCTGTTTGTTAGTTTTCCTTCTAACAGTTAGGACCCTCAGCTGCAGGTCTGTTGGAGTTTGCTCAAGGTCCACTCCAGACCCTGTTTGCTTGGGTATCACCAGCAGAGGCTTTAGAACAGCACGTATTGCACAATGGCAAATGTTGCTGCCTGATTGTTCCTCTGGAAGCTTCGTCTCAGAGGGGCATCTGGCTGTATGAGGTGTCAGTCGGCCCCTACTGGGAGGTGTCTCCCAGTTAGGCTACTCAGGGGTCAGGGACCCACTTGAGGAGGCAGTCTGTCCATTCTCAGATCTCCAACTCCATGCTGGGAGAACCACTACTCTCTTCAAAACTGTCAGACAGGGACGTTAAAGTCTGCAGAAGTTTCCGCTGCTTTTTGTTCAGTTAAGCCCTGCTCCCAGAGGTGGAGTCTACAGAGGCAGGCAGGCCTCCTTAAGCTGCGGTGGGCTCCACTCAGTTTGAGCTTCCCAGCCACTTTGTTTTCCTACTCAAGCCTCAGCAATGGTGGATGCCCCTCCCTCAGCCTTGCTGCTGCCTTGCAGTTCGATCTCAGACTGCTGTGCTAGCAGTGAGCAAGGCTCCATGGGTGTGGGACCCTCTGAGCCAGGCATGGGATATAATCTCCTGGTGTGCCATTAGCTAAGACCATTGGAAAAGTGCAGTATTAGGGTGGGAGTGTCCCGATTTTCCAGGTACCATCTGTCATGGCTTCTCTTGGTTAGGAAAGGGAATTCCCCAACTCCTTGCACTTCCCGGGTGAGGCAATGCCCTGCCCTGCTTTGGCTCACACTCCATGGACTGCACCCACTGTCCAACAAGCCCCAGTGAGATGAACCTGGTACCTCAGTTGGAAATGCAAAAATTACCTGTCTTCTCTGTCACTCATGCTGGGCACTGTAGACTGGAGCTGTTCCTATTCGGCCATCTTGAATAATGCCCAAAAGCCCTTCATTTTTATGACTGAAATAGTCTAGGGCTATAGCAGCATATCTATGAGGTAGAGTAAAAAGCTTGGGTAAAAAGCATAGGTAGTATTTTCAATTTCTGTCTACCCTCCCAGACAGTGATAAAGGCTTCTATTTCTTTGTGTCTCATTCAATGCCTAGCAGCACACAATGAATACTCAAATGCATGTTCATTCCATCTTAAATTGAAAGACATATTCAGCCATATGTCAATGGATTTGGTTGCTTTTATTCTGGCATTTTTCTTTGAGCTTCTAGAAGAGTTTAAAAAGCTTCCTGATTTATTAACAAGAATTATTAACCCTATTATTAACTCTAGTTTCTGAACATACTGAAGAAACAATTTTTATATCTGATCTCAAGCTTTTGGCTTAAGCCAAGATTTATCAAATGATGAACCCCATTTATTTTTACTGATGTATCCTTTCATCAAAACTAAGAAACATAAACTAACCACATATGAATATAATCAGAAACTCATCCTCTGAGACATGAGAGAGACATATTTTAGCAGGGAAATTTGGAAATATCTATTTAAAATGTGTGACCAACAGCTACTATTAAATCTGTAACATTCTTAAAGTTATTACTAATTTGAAAAGCTAGTATTTATTGAGTGATGATTCTATGCCAATAATTGTTCTAAGCATTTTACATGAACCCTCTTACTTAATCCTAACAAAAGCTTTATGAGGTAGGTATTACTCTTATTTTATAGATAGTGAAACTGAGACAGAAAAATTAGGTGAATGGTATTTGACTCTTTAAAGTAAAAGTTACTACTATATTAATTACAGCAGAATTATTGACATATACATACATAATCATGTTGCATGTTTCATTAGGGATATAATGATCAAACTGGCAATAACAAGCAGTGGGTATGGTTTTGCAAGTAACTCATGGATCTTCAAGACCATAAGTGGGAACCACTGGTCAAAGATTTTTCTGTTCAACCTCTTGTGGTCTGAGTGGTGGAGCTCCAGGCATCTTGATGCTCTAGTAACACAGTACTTAGGATTCTTAGAAACTCAGTGAAGGGCTACACCTCATTCAAGAACCAGGGTTCATGAGCTCCTACTTGACCTGCAGCCTCAACACTATTGCACTGCCTTGAGCCTCATTTTATCTCCATAAAATGAAAGAGTTTGACTTGGAAGTTTCAAAGACCCTTTCCAGCTCTTATTTCTCTGGCTCTATATGGAGTCAGTGAACATTCTCTTTAGCAGGTTTCCAGAATGTCAGGAAATGAAAAAGAGCATCCAGAAGAATGATCCAAACTTCTTTCCCAGTCCCAGAAAAGTAGGAACAGCTGAAATGTACTTGAAGCTATTACCCACACAAAAGGAGCAGGTGTTTTGAGAAGGATAAGACTGTGTAAGTCTAAAATACGTTTTGGAATGAAATGGATTACAAATACATGCTACATACTTTGTCTTGTAGCCTATCACTAACCATTTGAAGAAACTTACTAGTACTGGAGGTTGTGTCTATGGTAATCTCCACCCTAAAAATCTTTAAAAATAGGATTTGTACTCATGAGCATGTGAATTTGTAGGTGTTGACTTGCCTTAAGGAAGACAGAAAAATGCATATATTTTCTAAAATCACATTTGAATCTGTGACTCAGGATGACTTGTGAAGGTTTACCCTCGAAAAAGGTGGGTAATTTGATATGTGGTACATATTCTTTCATTTTAGGGCCTGGAGGCTCTCAAGGCATGGCCAGACACTCCATCTTGTACTTCATCCTGCTGAGTGCTCTGATCAACAAGGGCCAAGCCTGCTTCTGTGATCACTACCCATGGACTCAGTGGTCCAGCTGCTCAAAAACCTGCAGTTCTGGAACTCAGAGCAGACACAGGTGGGTGTGAGCTTTGTAGCTTTTCTTTGTGCCCTGGAAGGACTGGAGGATGAAGTCAGCAACATCAGAAGTGCCACACTGAGCAATGGGGGAAAACACACACACACACACACATATATATATATATACACATATATATATCTCAAAGTAAGAACTTACAAATTTGGATGAAATTTGAAGTTTTTCTCTTATGAGATTGAAAGGAAGTCTACTTTTGTTCTCTCTACAAAAACGAAGGGTTTCAAAGAAATTTAATTAAGAATCCATGCAACACTTTCAGTTGACTATTCAACTTGCTTAGAATCACTACCCAAGCTTTTTTTCAATCAGCATAAAACTCTGCTTGCCTACAGTTAGTGAGTTAATTAGAGAATTTTCTACTCATTAAATCGAATCTAACAGGACCTCAATTGAGCAGAACTGCTAGCTATTAGCTTGATTGTTGGCATATACAAAATGGCAACAAAACTGTTCTTTCTTGATAACATTTAATAATTCAGTCTTTTCACCAATTCAGACTTCTCATCTCCCACAGTTTCTTCAACTCTGTTAAATGTTTCCATACCATGGAGTTGCTCACATGTTAGGGGAGAAAAGCATACATTTAATGTGTTTTCACCATTACAGAATCTTTTAGGATCCTTATTTTATAAAATTATGTTTACATATATAGTGTAAATCTCATTAAAATTACCAATTGACTTCCCCAATAAACTATCTACTACATACGTGAAAACAGATTTGTTACAATATTGCTCAGTAGCTCCCTGCTGCCTACAAAGAACAGCAAATATTCCTGGCCAGTCACACAAGCTCCTCCCTGGAGAGCTACCTGGACATGCTCTCTTCTACCTCAAATCTTTGCACATGTCACTTCCTCCAAATTCCCTTCCCTCTGTTACCTGGAGATTTCATGTGAATTATTCAGGATGTTTCTCCCGTGTCAATTTCTCTTTGAATCTTTAGCCCCACAGCACCCTGTATTGTCCTCCTCCAAGCAATTTGCAGGATCTTTCTCTCCTTTCATCTTTCCTTGCCTTCCAGTCCATTCGAGGAGCTCCAGCATGGCTGGCTTCACAGTGTAACATGTGCAGTCACACAGGCCCCACACTTAGAAGGGCTTCGTACTTGGCTTAATGATCTGCCATTGCTGCCCTGAAGTTCTTAGTTTTGAGCAAGAGGTTTCCCATTTTCATTTTATACTGAGTCTCACAAAGTATGTCCTGAGTTCTATTAAGTGATGAGAACTGCATATATGCCAACCTGCCTAATTTTTCCATGAAAATTTTCTTTCTTTTCTATTTATTGTAGTTAATGCTCAATGATACTTTGATTATGGAGCAGGCTGTGTGCTGAATACACTCATTCTAAGCAACTTTTTCTTCACTGTTACAGACAAATAGTAGTAGATAAGTACTACCAGGAAAACTTTTGTGAACAGATTTGCAGCAAGCAGGAAACTAGAGAATGTAACTGGCAAAGTTGCCCCATCAACTGCCTCCTGGGAGATTTTGGACCATGGTCAGACTGTGACCCTTGTGTTGAAAAACAGGTAGGCAATCATGGGCATTTCCAGGAAATACAAGTCACAATAGAGGGCTCTGATTCCCTGACACGCTTAACAGCACAGTAATGCTAAATTACTTCAATTTCTGAAAATCAACTGTCCCAGCTTCCATTGAGGGAAAATTCCATTTAGCACTTTTGTGGGGGGAAGAGGGGATTTATTTATTTATGTATTTTACTGTCATATGAACACAAAAAGGAAATTTTGCTCCCAGTATTGATATTGTACTTACACAGTTCTGAATTCTACTACCTGTGCCTTCTGAGAATTCTGCAAGCAAAAGTGTATACAGATTGAGTAATCCTTATCTGAAATGTTGGTATCAGAAGTGTTTTAGATTTGGATGTTTTTTGGATTCTGAAATATTTGCATATACATAATGTAGTAGCTTGGGGATGGGACACAATCTAAACATGAAATTCATTTATGTTTCATATATACCTTATACATATAGCCTGAAGATAATTTTAAACAATATTTTTAATAATTTTGCTCATGAAACAAATTTATGATAAGTATTTACATATACAATACTCCACTGTGGCATCATGTTGGCACTCAAAAATTTTTAGATTTTGGAGCATTTTGGATTTTGGGTTTTCAGACGAGGTATGCTCAACTCGTACTAAAACAAAACAAAACAAAACAAAAAAACAACAACCAGGTTTCAGGCCAAGGTTTTAAATCAGACAGAAATGAGGGAAATGAATCAAAACCTTGACTCCTTGTCCTTCCTCTACATTCCCTCTTCTCACAGCAGTCCTTCAATTTGTTTATTGTTCCTGATTGGAATATTTACCCACCACACGCTCATTCCTGTAAGGGCATTGGCCAATGTGAACCACAGTCAGGGTCATGCTGAGCATTTACATAGCAGGGAAGGAAAAGAAACTCATCTGTGGAACACCTACTTTCTAACAGGAACTGTTCTAGCTCCCTTTCATGTGTCATCTTATTCAAACTTCACATCATATTATGTTTCTCTACCCATTTTACAGATAAGAAAGTTATTGCTCATTTGGGGTTAAGCAATTTGCCCAAGAATACACCCATTAATAAATAAATTGAATTTTTCTGACTTCAAAGTCAGTACTTTTTAGTCCTATCATATTTCTATTCTCCCTTAACTCACCATGTTTTTACTCACCATTTAAAATCTTTTTAAAGTGTAGACTACATTAGCATTGGCTTTCACAGGGACTTTCTTATGCAAAAGAACCTCAAAATTACTTCACATTTATCCCTTGACATTATCTTTAAGATCTAGGAAAGGCTACTGTTATGGCCTGGAGGAATTTACTGTGCTCAAGAGACTCTCAGCAAACATTTATACATTTTATTTTGAAAATGTATAACCCATATGGTTTCAGAGTTATAAGAAGCCTTAGAAACCTTTTTGACCCGCTTCCTCATTTTACTGGTTGGGAAACAGAGGCCCACAGAGGTGGTTACTTCCCTAAGGGAGCATAATAATGGAATTGGAAGAATCATTAGTAAAATTTAAGGAAGGTTACCATAGGAAAAATCACTATTGTGATTGAGAAGCCCCGTTTTCTTAGATATATTTTGACCTTGACCCTGTCTCAGAGTTTTATCTTTCTCTTCTTTCCTTTCAGTCTAAAGTTAGATCTGTCTTGCGTCCCAGTCAGTTTGGGGGACAGCCATGCACTGAGCCTCTGGTAGCCTTTCAGCCATGCATTCCATCTAAGCTCTGCAAAATTGAAGAGGCTGACTGCAAGAATAAATTTCGCTGTGACAGTGGTAATGTATTTTTGTGAAATGTTCAGTCTCCACTAAAAATAACTTGACTAAATCAAAGTTACTCCAATTGACTAACAGTAGAATCCATCACAGAGAAATCCCACCACGTTTTAAGCAGAGTGGAATGGAGTGTTATGCTGCCAATTCCCAAGATATTCCACTGTAAAATTATGGCTTTTCAGTTATACCATTTTGTCCACTTACCTGATATGCACAAATCTATAATCAGGATAATTTTAAAAGAAATCACATATTTTAAAAGATTTTTAATATAATTTATTGGGACAAGAATATTAAAATATCATGGTGGAAGATGACTAGAGATGATGTACAAAACTTTCTTGACTGGCTCTAAAATTAATTCCAAACGAGTAAGTCAAAAGCACATACACAAATGAGCATAGCTGTGTTTCGATAAAATTTTCTTTACAAAAGCAGGTGGCCATAGTTCAGGTTAGTTTTAGCCCACAGGCCATAGTTCATTGACCTCCTATCTAAACAGTCAACTTAAAGTTACAATAAAATTAAATTTCAGATGAATGAAATGTCTATCATTTCTGTGTGCTCTGAGATATCCTGAAAAGTGAAGTATTTATAACTAGATAGCAAATTTCCAAATTCCATAGAAAATTGACCCAAGACCTTGGAACCCATGTTTTCCCCTCTTACTCCCTGCCTCCTGCCCTCAGCTTTTCCAGCTTTTTCTGAATGTCAGACAGGAATGCTGGGGTCAGGGTTTTCCTCTATTCACTTCCACCCCAAACCTGGATATGACAGTGAGATTTGGGTTGGGAGATATACTTTGTGTTTATATAAATAAGGACATGTCACAAATTGACAAAGGAGGGAATCAGAGCAAAATCCCAATGACAATGGCTGAGGGTAATACAGACCTGATCATTATATCCAGAGTATCAAAATCAAGATCTAGAACTGAAATATAACGATTTGAAGCTTGAAAGATGGTTTTTACCACATATAAGCAAAAAAATACTCTTTAATTCAGTAGATGATAAATCTATGAAAAATTACAAAAGAGCTGCATTCAGGCCAAAAATACTCAAAGTCTGAGAAGCCTTGAGATGCATCAATGGGTCACCAATTTATAATGAACAATTTTAGAAAGGTTAGCAATGTAAGCACAGCTGATCACCAGTTCATCAACAGTTACGTCCATAACCACTGATTTTCAAATAACTGTATTATGAAGATGTGTCTGTAATGATTGGTAAGCAACTGCTACTCCATACTCCCTGAGTAACCCATGCCCTGCTTCCCAGAGCCCAAAGTCCTTAGATATTTTCATGATCCAGGAACTGATTGGTAAATCTCTGGCACAGATATAGTTGGCATACATTCTGACTGGGTGATGCCGTAGGCTTTTGGTTGTCAAATATTCCATTGAAGATGGTATACTATTTTGCTCTCCTTTTGCTTTTGCATCTACTAATGCCACTGTCAATGGGAGTAAGAGGTTTATGAATGATTGTTTTTCTGACTCAAGATGATACTTGGCCCTCAATTAACAAAGAACTATCTCTCCTGAAAAGATTGACCATCTTACCTTTCCTCCATTATGACTGATGTTCAGAGTCTCCCAAGAGTCCCCAAGACTAAATGGATTATTTAGATATATACATGGATTTTTAAGAATTACCCATTAGGTTAATTCCCATGTAATATACCAACTCTTCTTTCAGAGCCCTAATTTTAATCATAAAAGGCTAGAGAATTTGCAGCTGGTTTTAAAAAATAATACAGTATTACAGCGACACAAATCACTTCCAATGGATAGGAAAAACGTGCAATTTCTAAATGATTGCATGGTTCCAAGTGCAAATGTATATATGCATGTGCTGGCTAAGCATGCTGACTTCTGCAAATCCTGCAATATTCAAACTATCCTTTAATTTCTCATTCCTTTTTTGGTATAGAATATATATATGGCTTACAATATCTCTCCCCTTATGCTTTCTATTCCATAGAGTTTTTATGGCCTGAAACCATTCTCAATCATGACACATCAGGCCTATTCCTAAACATCACTCAAGAGGTATCCTCTTCCCTTCATCTCTGCCCTTGCTAATGGACTCTCTAAGATATGACTATAAGTACTAAATGAATAGAATTTCTTTATTCTCACAAATCTGGTACTCTGCTCACAAAACTAAGCTAATGAGAACTATATTATACATGTGTATCCCTCCTTCTGTCTAATAAAATGTGATTTTAGTGTAACCATATCAAAAATAAACCTTTGCTTAAATTTTAAGTGCTAGGTTCAAAACTTTTTTTTTGTCTTTTTTTTTTATTATTATACTTTAAGTTCTAGGGTACATGTGCACAATGTGCAGGTTTGTTACATATATATACATGTGCCATGTTGGTGTGCTGCAACACTTTTTAAAAAATGTAATATGTATAGATTCGTATTTTAATAAATAGCCTCTCTATTTCAAACTAAAATGCCCATTCTCTTCTGCCCTGAAAACAACATAAAACAAAAAAAAAAGCTAGAAATGCACTGTTTAAAAATAGAGCATCTTTCAGGTTAAGTCATGGGATGAACAGACATTCAATTCAATCTGTATTTTCAGTCCTGTGTGATTATGGTGCTCGTAGCTATAATTCTTTATAATAATAGTCCTGACATAATGCAAGATGGAAGATGTAATTATTTTAATTACACTCTACCTTCTAAGTGAAAATTATTAACCAAAAAAGTTGAAACCAAGTACTTTCTTGGGAACCCGCTATTAATTAAAAAAGAACTAATTCAACAGAATGCCCAATTTTCCCAAGCATTTTAGTCAAAATAGTCATGCACAATTGTAGTGAGATGCTAATCACATCTTAAAATAATCAACCAGATAATCTCAAGTAAAACCTTTAATCATTGTCAGTTGGACCTGTACATACGGGTATAGATGCCAACATCACTGATGACAGGCAAGAAGGTAAAAGGCAGGAGAGGAGACATCTGTCATTGCACATAAGTATTTCAATTTCTATAATATACTCTGATTCCAAGGATCCTTATGAAATTCAGTAAGTCAAAAACGGAAGGTAATTATTTGGGTACATGGAATTTGTACCATTTTCTAAATTTGCTCACTCAACTTGCTACTGTAGTATTTAGACACTTAACTTGTCCAAAAAATAGATATAGCAAATTATATGCAGTAAAACAATTATGTACAGTAATTATATATAGTAGAATACATAGTAGATATATTTAATAAAATCTGTACTAATTATACATAGTGAAATATATGACTCTAAGTGTGCAATTTTGCTTTGACAAATTATACAATCATATAAACAACCCTATGTCAAGATATAGAAAACACAGATTTCTATATCAAGATATAGAAAATTCCCATAAGCCTAAAAAGTTCCCTCCTTCTCCTTTCTAGTTAGTTCCCCCTCCTTCTTCGTGGACATTATATAAAGGAATCACATGACATGACTCATGTGTCTGGCTTTTTTCACCCAACATAAAATTTGAGAGATCCAACCATGTTATTGTGTGTGACTGTGCGTCTGTGTGTGTATCTGTAAAATTATAGGTTTTTAAGTCAAAACAGTGACCTTGAGTGTCCCATCCTGGATCAGAACAAAATTCTGAACCTCCTGTTAATTTTCTCCTATGGAACATGATCTCTACAGCATCTCACTGTAATGGCAATGATATTCTAAGATTACTTCTCTTTTTAAAGACAATCAGCCCATAGCAACTAAATTATTCTGTGGCGACCCTTTTAATCTTACAAGTGGAAATTTATCAGTTTATCACTCCATTTTTATGTGCTCCTAAAACTCTATCAAAAATAGTGAAGACTTGCCTTTAACTTTACATTGAAACTTAAAGCATTTGTGTTTCAGATTAATAAATATTTTCTAAAATGATAATTTGTTGCAATGATGATGTTTGCTTTTCTTGACTAGGCCGCTGCATTGCCAGAAAGTTAGAATGCAATGGAGAAAATGACTGTGGAGACAATTCAGATGAAAGGGACTGTGGAAGGACAAAGGCAGTATGTGCACGGAAGTATAATCCCATCCCTAGTGTACAGTTGATAGGCAATGGGTATGTAATGTCTTTTTATCATCTTGGGGAGAACAGGTATCAGAACAAATAAGTCAGAAGGAGCAATAAGATACATCATTGTCCATCTTCCTCATTAACTTCTTACTACTCCTACCAGCCCTGTCTCTGATACTTAGAGGCCATGATCCTCACTCCTGAGAAGTAAAAGCATTTTCACATATAGTTTGTGCCAGGCAATGCTATGGGCCCTTCATAAACATGACTTGTTTTATTTCTCATATATCTCTCAGAAAGCTTTGGAATGGATTAGAGCAGACTGGAGGAAAGCCCAAGCCAGGAGGTACCAGGGTGGGGTCCTGGAGCTAGGCCTTGAATGGGTGAGTACCCACTCAGAAATGTCAGGAGCAAATGCAGAAAGAAGGTGCGATAAAAGTATGCCTATGGGTGGCTTGAAAGCCAAAACACTAGAGAAACAAAACCAGTCTTCCAGTGTGAGAAGCAAACCCAGAGTCTAATAATGAATGATAAAGCCAAAAGGAAAGAAGTTAAGCAAACATAGAAAAAAAGAGAGGGCTAAGCAACAAGGGTGTGAAAACATAAGAGGGTAGGAGGTGAAGTGAATATAGCTAGGTATTCTGTCCCATAGGCTGTGTGATATGTGGGTAGGTCAGTAGAGCCTAATGACAGAGGCCAGACCTATATTACTATCCAGTCTCAGCTTACAAACTGAGAAATGAGTCTCAGAAAGCTTAAATAACCTGACCAAGTCTACCAACTAGCAAATGGTGGAACCAAGTTTCAAAACCAGACTTCAAAACCCAGGCTTTTCTCACCATTTCATGCTGACTCAGGACTACATCCACCTTACAAATGAGACATTTTGGAAGAAACCTCAGGAGATCACACAGCTCTTTCTCCTATTGTTCCTACTACAGGAATACCCAATTATGACCACAATGGGGGTTTTACGAGGGGTTGTAAATTCATTAGACTGAACCAGTGTCTTGAAAGATGTTAGGAAATAGAAGAGAAGGCTATCAAAACAGAAAAACTGAGCCTTAATTTGAAATGTAAGAAAAATCAGTAAAGATAATCTATCCTCTTCCCTTTATGTAATAAAGAAACCCCTCTTAAATGTTTGGCCAGAAGGCAGAAGTTTGCTATCAATTTCTATTGCTTCATGCTGGACTTTTAAAAATTAGAATCTTCACTTAATGTTGCCAGAGTTGCATAATATGAAGCCTCGAGGCACAAAAACAAACAGCCACAATTGCAAATACAACCTCATTTGATTTAGAATAAAACCCAGAAAATATTGAACCAAACCCAAGGACACCAGTAAAACGGAAAAACCACTAGCCTGAAAGTAAGAGGAGCTGGGTTCTAAATAACTCAGCTGGTTCTAATGTAGAACTAGAACCAGTTCTACATTATCTCACTACACCACAGCTGAGTTATTTAACAACTCTGGGCCTCGGTTTCCTCATCTATATGTTGGATAACTATAAACTGATGTGAGGTTCTGTCCTAAGAATTTCTAATTAGTGCTGATTTTGATGAAAGTGCTTCAACAACATGTTCTTATCCATGTGCAGAAATGGTTTACTTCTCTTGGTTTGCCTACAATAAAACGTCAGCCAAAAACTCCCACTGATAATCACATCTTCTAATGTTCTGACTGATGAAGGGTGACATTACAAAATCACCCTTTTGTTCAGTTGATCTAAACTCTAGAGTTACAGATGGGGTGGACCACATGCTATGTGTACTTTGGCTGAAGGACCATGTGGCCCTCTGCCAACCAGAGCTGTTGTCCTAGTGATTCTCAGAAATGAGCAAAGCCTGCTGGCTCAGGACAACCAGTCCTCTCCTTGCCTCCCCAGGGACTGAGAGTTTTGAGAATTGCTTACTGTAAT
The DNA here is from genome assembly GCF_000951035.1 of Colobus angolensis palliatus. Lineage (NCBI taxonomy): Eukaryota > Metazoa > Chordata > Mammalia > Primates > Cercopithecidae > Colobus > Colobus angolensis. Next base: position 6,820,720 of record NW_012115489.1, on the reverse strand, counting down.
CTTGTTCTAATCTGCTGGCCTTAGAATCTCTGCCTCTCCTTTATATCCTGCTCCCCAACATATTTCTAACCACAAAAAAAATAGCTCCCTGAGTGGCTGTCCTTCTCTTTAAATGATACTTCTCCATGAAAAATTTTAACAAGAGATATAAAAATTTCTACATTGCCATCATCAGTCACTAAGTCCTAAATATGAAACAAGAATCAGGCAATAATAGCATGCTATTTGTTTTCACTCAGGCTTAGTGTTTGTATTGATACACACACAGTTGAAAGGACACATTCGTCTATGTGGCAAAATACTGAGACCTGTGAGTAGGGATCACACACATATATATGTGAAAATTCATGCATACACACAAATATATATTTTTGATTTATATATTTCTAGTTATATTCAAAAAGTTACGAAGTATGACACATAAATCAGTTTAGATCAAAGCACTTTAGAAACAACACTATATGTGAAACACTAAATTATTTTAAATCAGTATCAACAACTTGAGAGGGGGAAGGAAAGAATATAACGGAAAATTTCTTCATAGCTTACTTAGCTCCTAAAAGATTTCTCAGGCATAGGTCTGCTGGAAATACCTCCATAAAATCCTATCTTCAGGTTCTCCACAAATAGCTGGTCACCTTCGTAGATTCCTTGTGACCTGAAAGCCATTTTTCTCACGCCCTTTTTCGCTTGTGACAAACATAGGTACATAGTGTAAAGCAGCATAAGGTCAATAGTTTTTTAGTCCTCACTGTTATGCTTTCAGCTATTTGAATATAATATGTATCTTAGACAATCCACAGAATTCACTCATTTTAAAAAAACAGCCTTATTGAGATGTAATTTGCATGCCATACAATTCACCCATTGAAAGTGTCTAATTCAATCATCTTTAGCATATTCACAGACTTATATAACCATCACCATGATATAATTTTAGAATGTTTTCAACATACCCAAAATGAAACGTTTGTATATATTAGATATCAAGCTTCATTTCTTTCCCCCTTCTACCTGACTCCTAACCCTAGGAAACCACTAATTCACTTTCTGTTCATGTAGATTTGTGTATTCTAGACATTTCATAAAAATGGGATTATACAAAATGCAGCCTGTGTCTGCCTTTTTGCACTTAGCATAATGTTTTTAAGATTCATCCATATACTCACAGTTGGTACTACAGAAATACAATGGATCATTGAAGACTATTATAAACAGCAATATGCCAACAAATTTGAAAATCTAAAAGAAATAGATAAATTCCTGGATACAAAAAAAAACTAAGATTGAATCAAGAAGAAATAGAAAACAGACCAATTGTGAATAATGAGATTAAATCAATAATAAAAATTCTCCCAACAAAAAAAAGCCCAGAACTGGATGGTTTCACTGCTGAATTCTACCAAATTTTGTAAGAACTAATACCAATTATTATCAAGATATCCCCAAAAATCGAAAGGGAACTTTTCCAAACTCATTCTACAACATTAGTATAACCCTGATACCAAAACCAGATAAAGATGCAACAACAACAACAACAAATCTACTACAGGTCAATATCCCTGATGCAAAAATCTTCAATAAAATAGTAGCAAAGAGAACCCCACAGTACATCCCAGATATCCACTATGATTAAATAGCATTTAATCCAGAGATGCAAGGATGGTTCAAAATATTCAAATCAATAATGTCACATCAACAGAGAGAAAAAAACATCTGATCACCTCAATCGTTGCGGGAAAAGTATTTGATAAAATTCAACATATTTTCATGATAAAAACTCTCAAAAATTAGAAATAGAAGAAATTTAACACAATAAAGGCCACATATGGCAAGCCCACAGCTAGCATCATATTGGATAGAGAAAAGTTGGAAACTTTTCCTCCAAGGACTGGAATAAGACAAGGATACCTGCTCTTACCACTGTTATTCAGCATAGTCCTGTAAGTCTGAGCTAGAGCAATTAGGCAAGGAAAAGAAACAAATGGATCCAAATTGGAAAGGAGTAAGTCAAATTGTCCCTGTTTGTAGATGACATCATCTTATATAGAGAGAATCCTAAAGATTCCACCAAAAAAGAAAAAAGCCCTAGAAATGATAAATGAATTCAGTAAAGTTGCAGGATACAAAATCAATATACAAAAATCTGTAGCATTTCTATATATTACCATGAGCTAGAGGGAAAAGAAATCAAGAAAGCAATCTATAATAGCTACAAAAAAAAAATGCCTAGGAATAGATTTAACCAAGGAGGTGAAAAATCTCTGCAAAACACTGATGAAGGAACTTGAAGAGGACACAAAAGAAATGGGAAGGCATCCTGTTTTTATAGACTGGAATATTAATACGTTAAAGTGACTCAGCTGTCCAAAGAATGAGTTTGGAAATTACAAGTTCAAGGTAATCCCTATTAAAACACCAGTGGCATGTTTTACAGAAAAGAAACAAAGCTCTAAAATTCATATGGAACCACAAAAAAACCCTTAATAGCCAAAGCAATCTTGAGCAAAAAGAACAGGCCAGGAGTGTTGGCTCATGCCTGTAATCCCAGCACTTTGGGAGGCCGAGGTGGGTGGATCACAAGTTCAGGAGCTCAAGACCAGTCTGGCCAACATGGTGAAACCCCATCTCTACTAAAAATACAAAAATTAGCCAGGCATAGTGGCAGGTGCCTGTAGTCCCAGCTATTTGGGAGGCTGAGGCAAGAGAATCACTTGAACCCAGGAGGTGGAGGTTGCAGTGAGCAGAGATCATGCCACTCCACTCCAGCCTGGGCAACACACAGAGACTTTGTTTAAAAAAAAAAAAAAAAAAAAAAAAAAGCCAAAGGGATCACACTATCACATTTCAAAATATACTTGTAACATGTGTTACATGTTACAAAGCTATGGTAACCCAAGCGGCATACTATGGGCATAAAAACAGACACAGAGACAAATGGAATCGAATACAGAACCTAGAAACAAAGCCATGTATTTGCAACCAACTGATTTTTGACAAAGGTGCCAAGACCATGCACTGGGGAAACAAGAATCTCTTTAATTAATGGTGCTGGAAAAACTAGATATCCATATGCAGAAGAATGAAACTAGACCCCCACCACTCACGCTGTACAAAAATCAACTCCAAATAGATTAAAGATTTACATGTAAAATTCCAGAGCAATTAAACTATTAGAGAAAAATATAAGGGAAAACCCTTAGAATGTTGATGTGAGAAAACATTTTATGAAAAAGACCTCAAAAGCAGAAGCAACAAAGCAAAAATAGACAAATGGGATTATATCAAACTAAAAAGCTTTTTGTACAGCAGAGGAAACAATAACAGAGTGAAAAGACAACATACAGAGTGGAAAAAAGTATTTGCCAACTATTCGTGTGATAAGGAGTTAATATCCAGGATATATAAGGAACTCAACTCAACAGCAAAAATAAATAATCCAATTTAATGGATTATGTTCACCAGTGAACTTAATAAGACATTTACCAAAAGGAGACATAAAAATGTCCAACAAATATATTTTAAAATGTTCAACATCACTAATCATCGGGGAAATAAAAATCAAAACTACAATGAGGTATCATTTCACCACAGTTGAAATGACTGGTATCAAACAGACAAAAAATAACAAATGCTGGAAAGGATGTGGAGAAAAGGAAACTCATACACTGTTGGTGAGATTGTAAACTAATGTAGCTCTTATGGAGACTAGTATGGAGATTCCTCAAAAAACTACAAACAGCACTGTCATATGATCCAGCAATCCCACTACTGGGCATACATCCAAAGCAAAGGAAATCGGTATACTGAACAGGTATCTGCACTTCCATGTTTATTTGCAGCACTGTTCACAGTAACCAAGATATGGAATCAGTCTAAGTGTCCATCAACAGATGAATGGATAAAGAAAACATTGGTACATATACAAAATGGAATACTTTTCAACCATAAAATAGAATGAAACCTTGTCGCTGGAGAAACATGGATGAGCCTGGAAGATACTAAGTGAAATAAGCCAGAAACAAAAACATAAATACTACATGTTCTCACTCACACGTAGAAACTTAAAAAGTTCATCTCATAGAAGTAGAGTAGAATAAGGGTTGCAAGAGACTGGAAAGAGTAGGGGAAGGGGAGGATGGGAAGATGTTGGTTACAAGTTACAAAATTACAGCTAGATAAGAGGAATAAATTCTAGTGTTCTATAGCATTGTGGGTGACTATAGTTAATAATTTAGTACATATTTTCAAATACCTAGAAGAGAGAATTTTGAATGTTCCCAACACAAATTATACATTTGAGGTGATGAATTACCCTGCTTTTATTACTATACATTGTATGTATCTAAACATCACTACCTACCCCATAAATATGTACAATTATGTGACAATTTTTAAAAACATAATTTTAAAAATCACCCATATAAAGCATATGTTAATACTTCATTCCACTGTATGAGAGAATAACAACCCATTGTATCATTCTATCACATTGTGTTGATTCATTCGTCAGCTAATGAACGTTTGATTTGTTCCTACTTTGACTAGTACAAGTAACACTGCTATGAACATTCATGCACAAGTTTTTGCGTTGCTATATATTTTCAATTCTCTCGCATATATACTTAGGAATGGAATTGCAGGGTCTTATGGTAATCATATGTTTAATTTTTTAAGAACTCCCAACTATTTTCCAAAATGGCTGCACCATTTTTCATTTCCCAGAGTTACATGATTGAAAATCAACTTGTCCACACCTTCATCAAAACTGTTTCTGTTCATCTTTTGGTTAAAGCTATTCTAATGGCTATGAAATGGTATCTTATTGCAGTTTTGATTTGTATTTCCTAATGAGTAATAACATTAAGTGTTTTTTCATATGCTTATTAGTCATTTTCATATTTTTTAAAGAAATACATATTTACATACTTAAATTAGTTGCTCATTGTTTAATTAATTTGTTTTTTATTATTTAGTTCCAAGCATTTTTTGTATATTCTGGGTGTAAGTTCCTCATTAGATATGTGACTTGGAAATATTTTCTCCCATTATATGAGTTGTATTTTCGCTTTTTTGTTGGTGTCCTTTAAAGTGCTAAAGTTTTTAATTCTGGCGAAATTCAACATATTTATTTCTTCTTTTGTTGAATGTGCTTTTAATGTCATATCTAAGAAGGATTTGCCTTACCGGAGATCACAGATACTTAGTCCTATATTGTCTTCTAAAAGTTCTATAGTTTTAGCTCTTAAATTTAGGTTCTATTATGTATTTTGATTAATTTTTTTTTCGCATTGTGTGAGAAAGAGGCCCAATTTCATTCATTTGCAATATAACTATTAGGTCATTACAGCAGCATTTATTTAGGACTGTTTTCCCTCATTGAACTGTCTTGACACCCTTGTTGAAAATCAATTGACCATAAATGTATGGGTTTATTTCTAGATGCAATTCTGTTCCATTGGTCTATATGTCCGTCTATCCTCACACCAGTACTACCACACTGTCTTGATTATCCTAATATTGAAGTAAATTGTGTATCAGGAAGGTAATTCCTTGAAATTTGTCATTCTTTCTCCAGATTGTCTAGGCTGTTCTGGATCTTTTGAATTTTAGAATTGGGTTGTGAATGTTTACCAAAAAAAAGGCAGCTTAGAGTTTGACAATGATTGTCTTGAATCTATAGATCAATTTGGGAAGTACAGGTATCTTAACAATAGAAATTCTGCCAATCCATTAATATCGAATGTCTTTCTATTCATTGACATTTCACTTAATATCTTTCAACATTGTTTATACTTTTCAGTATATGAGCCTTAGACTTCTTTTGTTAAATAAATACCTGAGAATTTTATTCTTTGAGAAGCTATTAGAAATGGAATTGTTTCTTTAATTGTATTTTTGGATTGTTCATTGCTATTTGTATGGAAATACATTTGATTTTTGTTTGTTGATTTTGTTTCTGCAAGCAGTTACTTTTGAATTTAGTATGCAACCTTTTAATAAAATTAAAATATATTTTCCCTGGTGGAAAAATTCGGAGAGTCAGTATGTGTTGTTTCCTCTCATAGGGCAGACCAGGCCTGTGCTAATCACTATTAATTTCCACAACTACTATAAAAAAGCAATTAGCTCCATTTTCAAATGAAGAAACCATTTCAGAAACTTAAAAGCTGTGTGTGTGTGTGTGTGTGTGTGGGTGTGTGTGTGTTTACATTAGCACAATTTTACTGGTAGAGAATTTACAAGTATTTATATTAGCTTTACTTTCTTTTCAGTATTCTAACATCACTTTACAACTTTTCAAATTATCCTTGCTCCTCTTTGATATAAACTATTGTGTCCATTGGTTAGAAGTACCTGAGTAAATGATCAAATTTTCTACTTTAAATCCAAATGTCTAATAGCAGATCACAAAAGCCTCACATAGTGAACTGCTTCTTGATTCCCTCACAAATGGATGAATCTATTTGTCTTTTTTTTGGATCTTTGTGATAGTTACAAAACTTAATATTTCAGCTTCTGGTAAAAGTGGTGCCTTTCAGGTACATTTTGTCTTGTGAGTTAATGCTATAGAAGTACAAGGGAAACAGACATGTAAGTGGTAGATGACGATCTTGAGGATGTTTAGAGTTCCCTTGAGCCCCTGCAACTATCAGAAAGGATGGTTGTACTGAAGGGTCATGAGAAAGGAAGGTCATTGGTGCTATTCCTTCTGCTACATGGAATTTTCCAGTAATATTCTGGAGAACTATACTATGTGTTCTATGAAAGACAAGGTTATTTGGTCAAATGTATTTGGAGACTGAAAATTTATATTTTTAAGTCTGTGACATCACCTGTATAAAACAATTTTTATAATCTATGTAATATAGCATTACCAAACTGTTTGACAAAAAAACTACTTTTTTCACAGAATACATATTGATATCTCTTAGAATTTGGAAAAGTATTAGCATCTTGGAGAAGTTTATTTAATCTATAACAAAGTAATCTCTTAAATACTTGATTTATGCTAAGCTAATTAATCTCTATGTGCCTCAAAGTCCTCATTTGTATAAGAGGTATAATAATTATATCTACATCACATGGTTATAATAAATATAAGTTACTTAGTAAAGCACTTAACTAAGTTAATATTTTAAAGCACTTACTATTGCTTGGCTTATAGTAAATAGTATGTAAGCATTTGTTAAATAAAAAATATTTTAAATATTATAGTCAGTTATTAGCAAAATTATAATATTAGTACAATTCCATTAAAATATTGCTGTTACTATTTTATTATGAGCGCTCTATTATAATTCCACTCAGAAAGAAGTGGACCCGGAATGGCATTTATTACATAATAACTTATTTCATAATCTGCTTCCAAACTTTGCGCTGGCATTGTAAGTCATAAAAAAGTATAAATCCAGCTGTTATTGTATGTTGAAAGCCAAGAACAATTAAGTAAGTTGAATAGGAGAACCTACTAGAGCCAGAAAAGCTGAGTTTGGGCTTTCCAGCTCCCTTGCATGCCTCACCATGGACTAGGAGAAAAAAAGCGAGGGTGTGTGGAGTTCCTGCAAGTCATTTGTCTTCAGTCAAAAATGTTTAGAAGAGGAATTCCTTTCATGTAACTAAGATAAATTTTAAAGATTTCTCTACGTCTATTGAATTCCTGAAAATTACTTTGTTTCTAGGTTTCATTTTCTGGCAGGAGAGCCCAGAGGAGAAGTCCTTGATAACTCTTTCACTGGAGGAATATGTAAAACTGTCAAAAGCAGTAGGACAAGTAATCCATACCGTGTTCCGGCCAATCTGGAAAATGTTGGCTTTGAGGTATGACAGTCTAGCATGGTGGCAACTCCAACACTGTCAGTGATTATAAGCTAAATTTCTCATGCAAAATTAGTGATGAATGAAGGGACAGAATGAAAAGGTAGTGAACAATTTTAATCACCTGTTATGTGTTTGTATTTTATCCATGCACACCCAGTGAGGCCAGTGTTATCATGAATTTACAGATGAAAAATCTAAGGTAACTAATTTTCCAGAAGTCAAACAGCTAGCAAGAAGTGAATTTGAGATTCAAGACCAGGTTTTCCTGCTTCGAGTCCATGCTTTCTCCAGTGAGTATTCAGCTCTAAAATAGCTCCACACAGATAAACAGTTTGATTTCTTCAGATTTTCTCCTAACCTAGTTAGTTCTCTTAGATAACCACAAAATATAGACTTTTTTTTTAAAGTGCCAGGTTCATAAGAAAAATCATGATGAATCAGTCTAATGAGACAGTTCTGCTTACTTTTCTTCCTATTTTATTAGTTGGTTTGGTTTATTTGTTTCTTTTAGTAAATTATAATGAGCAGCATGCTACCTACTCTCAGAATCTAACCCAGGCTTTACACATAAGTACTCCATACTCGTTGCACTAAAGTGAGTAATCCGCTTCTTTTAAATTGTGATAAGAACAGAAAATACACAGTTTTAATGGTGACATTCATGCATAGAAATTTGACAAGCTAGAGAGAATTTCAAAAGGTGTAATTATTTCTGAGAACCACTTTATGGGTAATATAAGTTCAGCAAAAAGTCATTTAATCCTTCCTTTAAAAAGACCTTTATATACATATAAATACAGGCATTTCCCAATTCGATTCACTCAATTTAAAACCATCTAATATATACTAATAGGTGGGGAATGTCTTTGGGAACTAACTGTCAAATTTGAATACCTCTGGGAAGACTGATAATATTGCTCTTGAGATGCATTGTATTGAACAGGCTTTGTAGACAGAGCTAAAACCTAAACATTTATATGTAATATTGTTCTGATGGAATTTGCTTTCTAGTTCCAAAACAACCAATCCACAAGTTTACTTTCAAAATACAATCATTTCACACAAGCATATTGCCTACATTTTCAGCAAGCATCTATTTCATGTAGTTTTACAAGTAACAAATTAAAGGAAGTATACGAGATTGGAGCAAATTGAGGCTTAGATAACACTTCATATTTCTCTGATACTTCAGAGTCTTCAAAGTACTTTCATGTATTGCTTTATTTGATTCCCATAACAACCTCCCCAGAAAGGTAGCAAATTGTTTACATCCACATTACTAACAGAAAATTTAGGCTCGGCCGGGTGTGGTGGCTCACGCTTGTAATCCCAGCGCTTTGGGAGGCCAAGGTGGGGCAGATCACTTAAAGTCAGGAGTTCAAGACCACTCTGGGCAACATGGTGAAACCCCATCTCTACTAAAAATACAAAACTTAGCCGGGCGTGGTGGTGCATACCTGTAGTCCCAGCTACTCGGGAGGCTGAGGCATGAGAATTGCTTGAACCTGGGAGGTGGAGGCTGCAGTGAGCTGAGACCGTGCCACTGCACTGCAGCCTGGGCAAAAGAATGAGATTCTGTCTCAGAAAAAAAAGAAGAAAAAAAAAAGAAAATTTAGGCTTATTGAAGTTAAACAACTTTCTCAGAGTTATACAGCAAATAAATGGCACAGAAAAATAAGAACTCCTGGCTTCTGGCTCTTATAGTCAAGGGCAGCCTATGTTAGATGAGACATAGTATATCAAGAAAGACATTAAAACTTAAAAGTAAGTTAAAAGTCTGAGCGCAGTAGGTTAAAAGTCTGAGCACCTTCATAAACTATCAGTTAAAATGTATCCCCCATGAAGGTAGACAAGGATGTGCTGGAGCCAGCTCTTTGAGTTCACGAGTCAACTGTTAAATTTTCAGGAATTTTGGAATCCAACTGTGAAACATAGACTTTTTTTTTCTTTTTCAACTTTCATTTTAGATTTAGGGAATACATGTGCAAGTTTGTCACCTGGGTTTATGGTGTGATGCTGAGGTTGGGGGTACAAATGATACCTTTACCCAGGTACTGAGCAGAGGACCCAACAGGTTTTCAACTCTTGCCCCTCTCCCTTCTAGTAGACCCCAGTGTCTGTTGTTGCCATCTTTATGTCCATGAGTACCTGATGTTTAGCTCTCACTTATAAGTGAAAACATGTAGTATTTGTTTTTCTGTTCCTGTGTTAATTTGCTTAGGATAATGGTCTCCAGCTGTAATCATGTTGCTGCAAAGGACATGATTTTGTTCTTTTTTATGGCTGCTAGTATTCCATGGCACATAGTGCCACATTATCTTTATCCAATCCACTGCTGATTGGCACCTCGGTTAATTCTATGTCTTTGCTATTGCGAATAGTACTGTAATAAACATGCAAGTGCATGTGACTTTTTGGTAGAACAATTTGTTTTATTTTGGATATGTACCCAGGAATGAGATTGCTGGGTCAAATGGTGGTTCTGTTTTAAGTTCTTTGAGAAATATCCAAATTGCTTTTCACAGTGGCTGAACTAATTTACATTCCCACCAACAGTGTATTTGCATTCTTTTTCTCCACAGCCTGGCCAACATCTGTTGTTTTTTTGACTTTTTAATACTAGTCATCCTGACTGGTGTGAGATGGTATCTCATTGTGGCTTAGATTTGCATTTCTCTGATGAATATTGATGATGAGCATTTTTTCATATATTTGTTGGTCAAAACACAGTCATTATTGAGTATCAAATATATTATCTCACAGGTAAACGTATTAAAAACAAAGGTTATAATTACTAAAAACTGATCACTTTTCAATTATTTTGCTACATTTTACCATTATCCATGCTCCAGAGGTTATTTACATCTATTGGATCTGTATTTTGAAAATACTTTGTAATTTGCTACTGTGCATCTCTTCCCAAGTATGAATTCAGGACATCACATAGGTAGCTTGAAATCAGCCATGGTAGTAATATATACATAATGGAAAAAGCAAATGTTATAGTAAATCAGGGCTTTCTTCCCCTTCCCGGAGAGCTAGCTGTTAAACATTTACTAACAGATCAACAGGTTAACCCACAAAGTTTGATAACGCAAGCCTGGATAAAAAGTTACATGAGGAAATACAGCTTGAAAATTCTTTTACAGCAGATTGAACTCATTTCCTTATCAATGTAGCTCTAAGATTTGTCCAACCTTAGGAAGCTACCTGAGCTAATCTTTAACTCTATGCCATAGTGGTATGGCTGAAGTCATAGTGATATGGCTGAGGAAGGTCATAGTAGTATTTCTTCAAACAAAAATTTGGGAATGACTAGAGTCAAGGTCACGAGCTATTGGTTTTCTTTTAACTGATCTCTGTATAACTTCATTCTTTAGGCATGCCTTAGCAGGCAGCTGTGCAAACCTAAGCTATACCTTACTGAAAACAATAGAGGAGGAGAAATAGCAGGCATCTCACTTCCCTTCTTTTGTAGTGTTGTAACTTACGAAGATAGATGAAATAATGGGCTCGCTGGTACACAAAGATTAAAGAGGCTCATGAAGGGAAGAGAAGGCAACTGGGCAGGGAGTTAGAAGACCTTAGAAAAACTACAGGATAGATGATGGAATACAGACACCAGACCCAGCATTTTATCAATCAGGGTAAGTTAGGTTACACTGCAATATCAATACTAAGATGTCAGTGTCTTAAAACAGTTTCACTCATACTGTACTTTCTACTCATAATAGTCCTTCAGAAAGCAAGAGACTTAAGGGATTCTGCTTTGACACATCCTTCCACGATGAATTGCAAAAAAGGAAAAAAAAAAAAGAGAACGTGACGTATTGCCCATCAACTCTTAAAGTGACAGATATCATTTATGTCTACATTTCATTGGCCAAAGAGAGTAGGGAAATGCATGCTTTTTATGTGCCCGGAAAGAGATTAGAGTAGTTGTAAACAGTGTAATGACTAACACGAAGGTCAATCAAGAGTTGAGCATCACTGGGGGCTTCGGTAGCAGGCCATGGAAACCCAACCTCAGAAACTGTGATCCTAAAGTCAGACTCATCTCTTGAATAAGCATGAAACAAGGCGGGACTTGGTTATAAAGAACAAGCCCAGTTGTCAGGACTGAAAGGTATCTTAGTTAGATTGCACACTGCATCAAAATCACAGGCATAATAAAAATAACCCTCACTGCTTATCACCCTGTTAAGTCTCAGCTTAGGTGGCATTTCCTTGAGGGAGGGTTTCCTGACATTGCCTCTCAGGGTCTTATATTTCCTCTGGGATTCCATTGGCCACACAATACTTACCATATTAAGTGTTTGTGATTATCCCTCTCTCTAACTAAACTATTAACTCCTCAGTGCAGGAACTAACACTATTCTTTGTTCTCTAGCAAAATATGTCCTCAATAAATATTGGCTGAATGCATAAATAAATAAATCTTCTCATTAGATATCCACAAGTAGCTCCAGTATTTCCTAAATTACATTTTATTTTACATGGATTTTTCTCCAGGTAGAAACTGCAGAAGATGATTTGAAAACAGATTTCTACAAAGATTTAACTTCTCTTGGACACAATGAAAATCAACAAGGCTCCTTTTCAAGTCAGGGGGGGAGCTCTTTCAGTGTACCAATTTTTTACTCCTCCAAGAGAAGTGAAAATATCAACCATAATTCTGCCTTCAAACAAGCCATTCAAGCCTCTCACAAAAAGGTATCAAAAATAGTTTCTAACCTTTTATTCTTTCTTGAAATTTAACACCAATTCTTGCAATCATGCAATAAGGAGAGGAGAGTTTTTATATTGTACCAGTGTGACTTCTAATACAGATAGAAGTAATTTTCCCATTTTTGGTTATATCTCACTTCAAAAGTTATAGAAATACTATGCATATTAATGGTTCTGTTTTGCATGCATTTGACTGTTATTGTTATGTTTTTCATCTTAACTTTTTTTTGATATTGTTGTAGGTGTGCTTCTTATAAACTCCAAATAACAGAACGTCGGCCTTTCATGAAATATGACAATCTGTATTTTATATTTCTGTCATATTCTATATATATATTTGTATAGAAGTATATATTTGTACACATATACAAATACGTATATAAAATATAACAAAATGTATATTTTGTTACATTTACATAAACACGCACACATTTACCCATCTCCGTTTTTTTTCCTCTTATAATCCTTTTCTTGAGATCCCTGTTCTCATTCAGTTGCCTTTTCTTTTTTCCTGTATTTTCCTCATATAGGACACATGCAAGGTATATTTTCTAAATCTTTGTGTATCTAACATTGCCTGCCTTTTCCCTGAGCAATAAATATAAAGAATATCCTGACTGTATCATAATCTTCTTCTCTTGATAGTAGATGTTATTCAACTGTCTTCTAATTTCCATTGCTGTATAAGAAAAATCACATTCAGAGCAAATTTTTTTCATTTTCTTTTCCCTGCTTAAAAAGTTACAATTATTTTTTTGCACTTGGAACTGAAGGTATGTCCAAGTATTGGACTTTGCCTGTTAATCTTGCCAGGGACTCAAGGAACCCTTTTAATATACAAAGATACAACTTCCCTTGTTAATTTTCTCCTATTACTTACATTTCAAATCTCTTAGATATGTCTCACAGTGCTTAAATGATTTAGGAGATAGATTTCTATCTCAAATTTTTAAACATTTACAAAGGTCTTTTAAAATACTGTCTGTTGCTTACTACAACCACCACTCTAAGTAGCATTTGCTCTTCCCCAAGAGATGAATGAAGAGAATGAGCCCTGAATCATGGAACCATGGAATCATATTATGGTTGCTCCTACCTTTATCATATTGCTCTTCTACTTTTATTTAGTCAACCATTTATGCGCTTATATAAATATAAGACCTAACAGCACTGTATGGATAATTTTCCCAAGTATTTCATTTATCTTCAAAAAATTTAAGCGATTATCAGAGTTGATATTTCAACATCATTTTGCAGATGAATAAATTGAAGTTCATATATGCATTTTTAATTCAACAAACATTTATCAAATACCTACCATGAGGCAGGCACTAACTAAAGTCCAAGAAGCTGAGTGACTTCCAGTGATCTTACAGTAAATAAATGCCAGAGTTGGGAACTGAAATCAATTTGTCTTATTTTTGTTTATTTTTCTTATCCATTGCATTACACTTCAAGATATTTGATTCTTTATTCATTTATTTATTCATAATTTTAGCAAATTACAGAAGGAACACAGTTCTGATGATATGGACATGTAAAAATGACAATGAAATAGATTCATTTTATGTATAAATTATATACATAAAGTTTAGTTTAGAATGGGCTATGGTTCCTATAGTGCCCTCCAAACTTAACAAATTATATTTGTAAGACAATATATTATTAGAATTTCTTGTAAGTAAAAATATACATCTCTAGGCCTTTCCCTTAATCTACTGATTTCAGAATATCTGGAATTGGGCATGAGAATATGGCCTTTTTTTAGCTCCCTAGCTCAGCATAATATAGCACGCAGGATTAGGAATAACTACTTATAAACATAGTCAAAGATGAAGGGAGATAGACATGTTGAATGAGACATAGTTATAGTCCTATGTCTTGCTTCACGTATATGATTTATATGTATTTCAAACATGCTAGAGAACATTTGTAAAACCTTTATACGTAGATAAACAACTATTGTTTGATCCTCTAATAGTCTGTCCCAAAGCAAAAAAATTTAGAGCTATTCACATTATCAGGTTGGAACATATTAAACTACTGTTATTCAACCATTTCTGATTTGCAAAATTGTTAGCCTCACCGGGTGTGGTGGCTCGCACCTGTAATCCTAGTACTTCGGGAGGCCAAGGCGGGTGGATTGCCTGAGCTCAGGAGTTCAAGACCAGCCTGGGCAACATGGTGAAACCCCATCTCTACTAAAATACAAAAAAATAGCTGGGTGAGGTAGTGTGCACTTGTAATCCCAGCTACTCAGGAGACTGAGACAGGAGAATCACTTGAACCTGGAAGACGGAGGTTGCAGTGAGCCGAGATGGTGCCACTGCACTCCAGCCTGGGCAATAGAGCAAAATTGTTAGCCTCATACAGTTCAATCCAACATCATTACTGTCATCTTTGATTAGGTCTGAACAGAATTAAGGAATTTCAGTCTAAACAGGAAATAAGGCTGGCACGATGACTCACGTCTGTAATCCCAGCACGTTGGGAGGCTGAGGTAGGCAGATCACCTGAGGTCAAGAGTTCAAGACCAGCATGACCAACATGGTGAAATCCTGTATCTACTAAAATTACAAAAATTAGCCGGATGTGGTGGCAGCGGCCTGTAGTCCCAGTTACTCAGGAGGCTGAGGCAGGAGAATCACTTGAACCCGAGAGGCGGAGGTTGCAATAAGCCGAGATGGCGCCACTGCACTCCAGCCTGGGTGACAGAGCTAGACTCCATCTCAAAAAAAAAAAAAAAAAAAAAAAGAAAGAAAGAAAGAAAAGAAAAAAGGAAGAAAAAAAAATGCTACTGCAGCCTCTCTTAGTCTTCAAGTAGAGAAAAGAAGATACCACAAAATTGAAAATCAATCCAAGCCTTTCAGTAGAGCATGATGCTTTAGCTGTTTCGGCAATCACAGATCAAACTAGACATTTGTTGGGCAAACAGTCTGTTTCCAAGCAAAATACCAGTTAACTCAGTAAGGTTCAGTACTTTCCTGATATACTTTACAAAATTGAAACCACAATAATATTATTAAAATAAAGTAAGACCTCACACATTGTTGAAATAGATTATATGTGGTTTAATAACCTATAGTAATGTATTTTTTTTAATCTAAAATAGCCAGTTTCAGGTATCATGGACCAGCAAGTAGAACACCATGAAATGATTATGCTAAGTTGAGCTACCAAAGTTTAACTTGTATTTTCCATGACTGAGACTTTAAAGCAACCTGGAAATGCTGAACCTTCCAGAACAGGCACTTCAGATACTCAGGGAGTGAGTGTGCTTCTTATTAAAAGCATAAGGGCTCTCCAACTTTTGAAACTATGATTCTATGACAAAATTCAAGTATTAAACTTAAAAATAGAATTAATGAACTTACTCAAATGTAAGTTCCACAAAGGCACGAACTTTGTCTGCCTTCTTTACTTCCGTATCTACAGCATCTCAGATAGCTAGGCAATACATGTATAGAAGGCCAGAGGGTAGAATGAAGGAACAGAGGGAGAGGGACAAGGAAAGAGAGAAGGGAGATTAATGCTGATTCTTTCTCCATCCTTGGGATTATTTTTTATCTTTTGTGTCAGCAGTCATCTTGTGCCATACTTATAGCAAAGAGGAATATGGTTAATAATTAACAGTTATAATACAGTTATTTTGCTAAAATATGGTCCTTAATCTGTTACTATTACTGCTATTTGTTAAAATTGAGAGATCAGATAAAGTACATAAAATTTTTTAAAACAATATACATAAATACACTTATAAACCTCAGTGGCTATGTGGAAAAATAATCTGAGGAAATGAGATTTTAAGCATAATATCCACCAGCTAATTCT
Organism: Colobus angolensis palliatus; assembly: GCF_000951035.1. Taxonomy (NCBI): domain Eukaryota; kingdom Metazoa; phylum Chordata; class Mammalia; order Primates; family Cercopithecidae; genus Colobus; species Colobus angolensis. Next base: position 6,804,340 of record NW_012115489.1, on the reverse strand, counting down.
AAATTAACCTGACATAAAAAGAAATTATATATAAATAAGTTTGTAAACAACAACAACAACAAAAAACTCATGTATTTCTGCATATGGGTGGAGGAGAGAGAATAGAAATAATTTTACTTGATTTCACCCCCTAAGTAATTTAGAATCAGCATTTTGGAGTTGAAAGTAGGTGTGAAATGTTACCAGGTGCAAGCCCTCATCTTATCATTTGACAACTGAAGTCTAGAGAATCGAAACATTTTTTCCAGAGTGACAAAGCTGTAACTTGAATCTCACTTGCATAACCTCCATCTCAGTTGCATAACTTCCAGTTCAAAATTCACACAATCCTTTTTCAATTATTCACATTAGCAAGCATTCTAAATAAAAACTCAGTAGAAATGCAGTCACGATTGGCAATTAGGAGGGAAAGATGACTTTTTTGATCATTGAATTCTTCTTTCTTGGAGAACACGTGCCCCCATTACACAGTTTACATTATTGAGATAATCTTATCTGTTTTGTCCCTTGAACATTGGTATTGGAAAGCAAAATGAAATTTATAATTTTGTATGTGAGAACATGCAATAGAGAGTGAGAATTGTAATACTATGGTGGGAATGAAACTAATGATAAATCAATGACATTTAAATGCTTGGTACTTCAAAATTTCATTACCTTTAATCACCTTTTTACTTCTTTCTTTCATTTAGGATTCTAGTTTTATTAGGATCCATAAAGTGATGAAAGTCTTAAATTTCACAACGAAAGCGAAAGATCTGTACCTTTCTGATGTCTTTTTGAAAGCACTTAACCATCTGCCTCTAGAATACAACTCTGCTTTGTACAGCCGAATATTCGATGACTTTGGGACTCATTACTTCACCTCTGGCTCCCTGGGAGGCGTGTATGACCTCCTCTATCAGTTTAGCAGTGAGGAACTGAAGAACTCAGGTAACTTTCTTCAGTCCTTACTCTTTTTAACTGGTATGATAGCATTCAGTACAGATCCTGCTTTATTTCCAAAATATGATGAATGATAAAAAACATACACATTCAAATAAATAAAACAAAAATAGAAAACTAAGACCAAAAAATGAGAAAAATAAGTATGCTTAACCACTGTGATTTTAGGCATCATATTTGTCTCTAAATTTCCTAACATCTGGGAACATCATAAGCTGACACAGTAGTGGTTACCCAAAGAGGAAGATGCATGCCAATATCTCAAGGGAAACAAAGTTTGTACTGGCACTAAATTCTGAAAGATAATTTATGAATAACATTTTATAGGATGTAATTTCATAGAGCAATATCTTATAACGAATTAAATAGCAATTTTTTTCTTATAATAATTTTAACTAAAAGCCAAGATGAAACCTATGATGAAAGTAAAGTTAGAAACTTGACAAACAACTAAGCTGGAGTGGGCCAGATGAGCACCTACGGGCGATGAAACTTGAAACTAAATGCAAAAGATTTGTGTTATTGTAGGCTTGCCACACTGCCTGCATGCTTTTTGTTTCCTTTCAGTTATCCTTTCCACTGGAGCAACTCTTGCACGATGAATTTGATGTCTTCTGCTACTGCAAATAGTATCAACACCAATGCTGAGCAAAAGTAGTTAGGGGAAATCTCTGGTCTTTGACTTGGTTTTGTCTCACCCTCAGATGAAATTATTCTGGTCACTTCTGCTATAGCCCAGACAATAATTTCCCACTTGATGAGTATAATCCTCATGCATTCAGAGCACAGCCCCTAAATGCTTAGAGTTCAGGTCAGTTAAGAACTGGGTGAATCTTTAATCAACTATTCATCCTTTAAAAAGTTAAAGCCCCATAGCCAAAATGAAGAGTGATGAGTTATACTTTCCTACAGAAACCTTCTCACATTCCATCTCTTTCTCTGTAAAGGTAGAGATTGACGGTTACACATAATGAAGGAAAGAAAAGGAGTTTGGGATGTGACAAGAAATTCAAAATAAATAAATACCCATGCATATCCATATATACATGCAAGCACACAATACATACATACACACATACACTGTATATATGTATTGACAATAAGTCTATATATGCATATATATATATATATGTGTGTGTATATATATTCAGTAAGATGTATTCTGGATGTGAGGACGATCTGGCTGTGACATCTGTCACTTCATTGATCTCCAGGGTTGATTCGGCTGATCTGGCTGGCTAGGTGGGTGTCCCTTTCCTCCCTCACCACTTCATGTGTGTCCCTCCAAAGCTGCATGCTCAGTCAAAGAGGATGACCATCCCCAATAGAGGAGGACTGGTCTTAGGTCAAGGGTATATTAGTAGCTGCAATCCCCTGCTAGAACCTCCAAACAAGCTCTCAATAAGATGTATTCAATATTCTCATATTCAATAAGTTTATATGTAATAATTTATCTGTAAAATTTTAATTGTGGTTAAAATGAAGCACACCCAGACAGAAACGAATTCTCAAGAAAATGAAATTCTCCAGTTCATGTGCTTGTCTGGCTTTCCCAACTCTCTAGATAAATATATATTCTGGCCTCTTCCCTTTTCTCTCCTCCTATTCTCTCTCCTTTTACCTCATCATAACATGAAACTGAAGTATAGATTTATTTTTTTCTATGCTTTATTCAATAAGAATTATATCCCCTGTTGTTAATTTTTGAAAAATGACTTGAATATTTCATAGTACTTTTTTTCCCTCAAGAAAAAGAAAACAAAATTAAATTGCCTTTTATTTGCATGTGTTGATTTATTTCTCTATTGTTCAATGTACCATAGTCAAGTTAAAACCTTGAATAAAAGTTGACATTGCTTCAGTGTGCAAGGTGAAAAGAGTTTCATAAACACAGTGAAAACATCAAACAATAAAAATATCATAATATGCAAGAGGATAATTTTAAACTCCTTTTGTTGGGAAGTCATCTTCTACATTGAATTGGAGGTTAAAAATTATTCACCACACTAATTATTAATATGAAATTTTCAACTAACAATCTTGTCTTTGGGCATCAGAGTAGCTAAAGACATTACTGAAATACTCATTCCTGCACCCCACAGCAGAGGAACACTCAGGTTTAAGATACGAGGTACTGCAGTATCAAGTAGCTTGTTAGTTCCTATAGATAGAGGTCTGGCAGCAAAAAAGTGGACATACTGCAGGGAAAAAAAGGGTTGCACAGAAATTCACTGATACTTTGATCACTGCATGACCAATGTCATAAAAAATATTCATCATTCAAATCTTCAACGATTCATCTATAGCCCTCAAAAATGAAATTGTTTATAGTTAATTCATTATGTTATAGTTAATTCATTATGTTATAGTTGATTAACTTGACACATACAATTTAATTATTACTTATAAATAATAAGAGCCTAATGAATGATTGAGAAGTCATGCACTATAAATGCATTACATTCCAAGTATGGCCTAAATATTTGACAACCCACTTATAAAAACAATCCTACCAGAAGAAAAATGAACTATATTTATTCAACTAGACTGAAACAATTATCTTTTTTTTAGAGTTGAATATGCAAACTAAACATGAGGGCTTCAAACCAAGAATGTTTTACTCCCAACTAACAATGCATCTCTGCAAACTGTCACCAAAAAAATGAGGTAGACAGACCCAGTTCACATCTACCCAGCCACATTTCTCAGCAATCTATGCCTTCAGATTTCCATTTCAGTATCACACGTAATCAGAACCTCAAGCTTTAAAAACACTCATCCCTGCCTATTATGACCTATAACCCCAAATACTAGTATTTGCTTTTAGGTGCTTAAGAGCTTATATTAACAGCTGTACCGCTCATGTACTTGTATTTTGCAAGGCAAATTTTAACTAAACATCAAAAGACCTGGATTTTAGTTTTGATGTTTCCAGCAGTGAGTCAGGTGCCTTGGGAAGCTATTAAGAAAAAGAAAATGATTTCCCTCAATTACCCCAGACAGTACTAACTCAGCCTACAAAAATACTAGATCTGTTTCCCTGCACTCTTCCACTAACACACAGATTCTGAGGCCATTGAGAATGATCACAGGACTCTGGCGGCGGGAGTGTTTCAGACGCCCAAATCTTCAACAAGTGATGCTAGAGAGTTTGGTAAAGGAGAATGATGAGGACTAAAGGTATTAAAACCAGATGGCCTGAGCCTCAGGGCATCAAGGTTTTTGCAGGTTGTAAGACCATGGGGAGTCATCCAATGAAAGCAGCAGTGGGAAACTAGGAAGATATCATTCCCAACTCCCATACATGAATGGGGTGAGAATATGGCCTTTGGAACTTCTGCTGGAGATGACAGTGGAAACAGTATCAAGTACAGGCTTGAATTAACATGGGGAGATAGAATAGCCAAGGAGGAGTTTGGAAATAATTCATAGGTCAGGAAGTCAGAATTTCTGAGATTACAATAAAAAGTATTTTAAGGTAGGGGTTGAGTGAGCAGCTGAATTAAGGAGAAAAAGCCCAGAGAGCTATGAGAATGAGTGTTCAGGGAAGAAGCATGGCCCAGAAGATTTGCATTTTAGGTGACAAACAGGGAAGAAATTGAAGCAGACTCAGGTATCACAAAATCAGCAGTGGCCCAGAAAGTAGGTCTTAGAAAACAGATCAGAGCATGTCATAATCTTTTGATTTGCAGGGCTACACAGTGCAGAGGCCAATAGAAGGGGAAAGCTTAGAGCTCCATTGTGTTGAGTGGCAACAAGGGGCAGGCAACCGGGACAGGACATCACTGTCCCCATGGGAAGGGCCACAACGGCTCATATGTGCTTCTGAGGGTCAGTGTTGAAGGGGGAGATGATGGGCACTCACAGGATTCTTCTGTTCAGGACCATCTCTGTGCCCATGCAGGATTGAATCTGTAGGTAAAATTAATTTGAGCTGCTACTAAAGTTTATAGGTATTGGGGAAAAAAGGGGCTAATATAAAGTATCTGTAACTCCGAAGTGACCAGAGCATCATGTTCTTCTTTGAATTGTCAATGGTGCATTCTCAGTGGTTTTTGTTTGTACTTCATCTCCTAGGTTTAACAGAGGAAGAAGCCAAACACTGTGTACGGATTGAAACAAAGAAACGTGTTTTATTTGCTAAGAGAACAAAAGTGGAGCATAGGTGCACCACCAACAAGCTGTCAGAGAAACATGAAGGTAACAGTACTCTCTTAGCAGCTTATCCAGTGTGCCCTGAGCCTGGCTGTCATTTACAGACCATATTGGATGTCACTGTGGTATTTTTAGCTTTTCGCTTATTTCATTTCTCTGCCTCAGAACCCTGTGTGTTGGGACAGGGGATACAAATAAAATACCATTAGCATTACCTTAAAAAAGGAAATTGTTAAGGTTTTCTTTATCTCATACTTAGGTTGTTTAATGAATAATTTATTGATTTTGCTCATGGGAAGAACTCAATATTAGGCATTGTGAAGTGCATATGGCTGTGAACCAGGACCTTACAAAGTAAAGAAACATGTAAACATCCATTAAAAATACAGATTGACAAGGGTTTAAGAGAGGTATAGTTTCTAAAAGGCTATAAAGGACTATGAGCAGAAGAAAATCCTGGAATTTAAATACATCAGATTTTGTGAAGAGAATTATTCTGGGGCCATGTATTAAAAATGGCTGAAGACTTTGGCAAATGGAAAGAGTGAGAAAGAAAATCCAGGCAAAACATACTGAAAAAAGAAGATACAAGTTATGTTTTGCAGAATGATCTTACTCTTTCCCAATTTTAGCCACTGCTTTCACTCCCTATCCCAATTCCCAATCGGCTTTCACTCTTCTATCCCAATCCCCAACCCAGACATCCCTTCTGAACTCCAGACACCTACTGTCCACTAAACATCTCTACCGGAAAGTCTCTAGGCAACAATGCTTTATGTATTCTCTCCCTGCTGCTGTTGGTTCTCACTCACATCTAATAGCATAGCCTTTTCTTTACAGCCTAATAGGACTGTTGTGACATGATGTTTATAAGGAGCCTTGCAGGGTGACCAGCAGTGGTTGGCTCCTTTCACCTTTCCTCTTCTTCAGCAGTCCCAGGCTTGATGATGGTATCACCATCAACTACGTCAGTCGAACCAGAAACCTGGCTATTGTCTTTGATTCTACCCTTTTTCTATATCTAATAAGTAACCATGCATAATTCATTCTACCTCCTGAATGTCTCTGCAAGTTGTCTTCATATTTTTATTTCCATGGATATAAAACCTTCCATGGAAGGCAAACCATCCATTCATTATTTCCAACCTGGATTATCTCAGAAGCACCCTAAGTGGTCTCCCTGCTTGTAGTCTGCTTTATTCCAGTCTATTCTATGCATTTTTATGAGAGGAATCTTCTCTATGGAAAATCTTATTCATGAAATCTTCATACTTGGAACATGTCAGGTTCCATATGGCCTTAAGCACAAGTTCCTGTCCTTCTCTGCATAGCTAATATTTATGCAGTCTCCTAAACAGGTCATGCTCTCTCCTAGGCCTTGCCATTATAAATAACTCCTTCCTCTCTGTAAAATTCTATTTCCTTAGTTTGCTTGATTACTTAGAATAAAGGGAAGCAGAATCACAGAAATTCCCAAATTTGAAGCTTACCTTCTCATGGCGAAGACAGACAAGAAACAAATAAAATATAAGATTTATTGTGATAATAAATAGATAATTTTAAATACAGTGTCAGAACAGATAGTCTACATATAGTTGACTGTGTTATGCATAAGCAAAATGAAAAGAACTGGCTTGACAACTGCACATTCCTATTATAGCAAAGAAGAAAAAGAGGGCACAAAGGCATATAGAATGCAAAACAAATAATCTGGTAATATTATCCAAAATATGGATATAGATTCTGTATCAGTTTATCATGTAGTAGAATAATTTAATAAGAATATGAGTTCAATAAATCAAGAACTCAGAGATAGATAAATACAAGAATTAATTAAAACAGATTTCAAAACTGAGGTATAAAAACATTGAGAAATATAATCATTATAATTATAAATAAATTATTACAATGCAAGGACAAAATATAATTCTTTAAAAATAAAATTAATCAAAGTAATCACATACAAGAAAGATATCAAGCAATCTCCACATGGAAAAACATTTAGATATTATTAAAGAAAATTTAATGGAAATGGAATGACAAATGTAATTTAATATGTGAAAATTAGTATCCATGAAAAAGAGATCCCAAAAAATGAAATAGAAAAACTGTATTTAAAAAAAAATGCTATATAAGAACATGTCTCTGAAATAAAGGAAGAAATTTTTCTTGATTATATATATTGGAACTATTGTTCAAACATGCAACTTCAAGACAAATTCTAGAAATACATTATTAAGTACTACTGATAAAACTACTTAACCATAAAATCCACGCAACAAAGAGGTCAATAAAAAAGCAATTTGAATAATTGGGATGTTCAAAGTTAGGATATTTTAATGGAACTTAACATAGCTTTCTTCTATGGTTTGGATTTGTATCCCCTCCCATATCTCATTTTGAATTGTAATCCCCAATGTTGGAGCAGGGCTCTGGTGGGAGGTGACTGGATCATTGGGGCAGACTTCCTCCCTGCTGTTCTCGTGACAGTGAGTTCTTATGAGATCTAGTTGTTTAAAAGTATGTAGCCCTTTCCCCTTCACCGTCCTCCTACTACTCCAGTCATGCAGGACGTGACTCCTTCCTCTTCACCTTCTGCCATGATTGCAAGTTTCCTGAGGCCTCCCCTGCCAGTCTTCCTGTACAGCCTGTGGAACGGTGACCCAATTAAACCTCTTTTTTGTATAAATTATCCAGACTCAGGTAGTTCTTTATTGCAATGCAACAATGAACTAATATACTCTCAAATTCCTATTTCTTTTAAGTGGTAAAAAGTATAAAACTGCCAGTGTAATGTAACCCAGTCATTCTGGGTTTCAGTTTTCAATTTTTAGTCAAACTCAGGATTCCCTCACTCTTCTCCTTTGCTGCTTGTCAGGGATAATTTAAGAGCACGCATGTGTGTGTGTGCATGTGTGTGTGTGTGTGTATGCATGCACATGCATATGCATATGCATATGTGTTGGGGAAGGATAGTCAGATAGTATCCTACAGTCACAGGAAGAATGAGACCTTTGTTAGCATGTTTCTGTTTGCCTTGGCTAGCCTCATCTGATAGGTCATTTGCCTCCTCTGGTTCTCACAATCACGCACTGGCACCTATTGCCAATATTGGTGGTCCTGCCTTAGCTTTCGGTTACTAAATCCATATCCTTAAATCTTCCTCACAAAAAGGCCAGGCCCTTTTTTTGTCTACCACTGTTTCTCGAGACTTCCTCACCTTCTTCAGCCTTTAGGGAACCCCTGCCTGTTTTCTGTACATCACAGTGAAATGTGAGGGCCTTGAGACTACCAAGGAACTACTTGCTTGCGTGCCATGTTGGATACAAAAGATTCTCTACAAAACTTGCCATTCTCATCCTACTACTTGAGAAGATTAAATGTACATGAGAGGACTCTGAAAAGTTTGAAAGTTCACAGGGAACTGGAAGTAAAAGATAAAAATAGAAAATATGAACTTTATTTATCAACATAAGTTTCATCAAATTCAAGACACATTTGTTAGTGATGATGCCAGCCGTCTAGTCCATCTGTAAAGAACTGAGAGTCCTAGGATTTTAACTTCTGGAGATTGCAAAAATACAATCTTCTTCACATTAATAACTGAAAAAAATGGGTGCCCTTTAAAGATATTTTAAAGATATTTTAATATTAGAAAACAAAAAGAAGTCAGAAGGAGTCAAAGAAAGACTGTAAGGTGACTAATAATTTCTCATCTAAACTCATACAAAATTACCCGTGTTTGATTAGAGGAATGAGTAGGAGCATCATCATAGTAGAGAAGGAGTCTCTGGTAAAGCTTTCCTGGGCACTTTTCTGCTAAAAGTTGGTCTGTCTCAAAGCACTCTCGTAAGAAGATGATACTATTCTCTGACCCTCCAGAAATCAACAAGAAAAATGCCTCGAGCATCCCACAAAACCATTTCCATCACCTTTGCTCTTGACTAGGCCATTTTTGCTTTGGCTGGCCCACTTCCACTTCTTGGTAGCCATTTCTTTGATTGTGCTTTGTCTTCAGGACCATACTGGTAAATCCATTTTTCATCTCCTGTGTACATTTCTTTTTAAAAAGTGCTTCAGGATCTGATCCTACATGTTTAAAATTTTTATTGAAAGCTCTGTTCTTGTCTGCAGTTGATCTGCACACAATCGTTTTGGCAGCTATTGGGTGGAAAGTTTGCTCATCTTTGATTTTTCAGTTATGATTGTGTAAACTGAACTAATGGAGATATCTACAGTGTTGGCTCTTGTTCCCACTGTTAATCATCAGTCCTCTTCAATTAGGGCAGGAATAAGGTAAATTTTTTCTTCACAAATTCATGTAGATGATCTACTGCTAGGAGTTTTCAACATTATGTCTTCCCTTCCTACAATGAAACTGCTGATTGCCTTGAAGTATTGTCCACATAAACTTTTCCTAAGACACCAGTGATTTCACCATTCTTCCACCCAAGTTTCACCGTAAATTTGATGTTTGATCTTACTTCCATTTGAGCAGATTTCAAGTTGCTCTGATAGGGACTCTTTTCAAACTGATGTCTTACCCTCTTTGTGCCTCAAACTTGATCCTATTTATCTATGTTATGATAAGTTAGTATGAGTTTATTTTTGTGCAAAAAATTTGAAAGCCATGCATTTTCTTTTCATAATACACATTTTCCATTAACTTATTGAAGAGCCTCTTATGAGCGTCTATCAAACTTCTACTTGTCAAACTATTCTTTCCAAGATGTTCTCCAAAGTGGTAGAATCTTACGCCTGCACAAAGGAATCCACCAAGTCTATATTTTAGTTACCCCATGTCCAGTATTCCCCCATTCTCCAAGCTGCCCAAAATCTTTTCTACTTTTGAGAAGAAAAATGGCTATCTTATACATTTTTTATCATTCTGTGGTTGATGTTATAAATTCTGTGATTCTGAATCCTAAAATGTTTGGCTCTTGATATTTTAGTTCAAGCATTAAGATCTCAAGAATTCTTTTTCTCTCTCAAGAGCCTGGCCCTTGACATTAAAAACCCTAGCCTTCAAATCTATGATTTTTGCTAGATTTATAAAAGTGTACTTGAGATCTAAAAAGACAAAATTTTACTCTTTTTCTCTCTTGATTCTTTCCAGCCTGAGGCTGTACGTGTAGAAAACCCATGATTCAGCTTCAATTATCAAAGAAATAATCGAAATAAAGAAATTATAAAAGCACATAAAAATTAATGTTAAAACATTAATCCAATAGATAAATATAGAGCCCAGGAGTAAAGAAACAGTGAGCAAAGATGAAGCAATGAGAAATAGATTCATTTACTATATAAAACTAAGACTAAACAACAAGGGGAATAATTATTGTGTTTTTCTGCATTGCTTAAGTGTTTAATACGCTAAAGATGTAATAGCTATTTTGAAGTGACAAAATCTTGAAATTGTAAATTTTAGCAGACAGTCCAAGAAGCCTTACCTGATTACCATCTCTATTGTTGTTCATAATTAAGGTTAGGTGCCCTCCTATATGTACTCACTGCAACTTGCATTCACAACATCATAACACTCATCACACTGTATTATGTTTACTTTCTATTTCCTCCATGGTATGTAAATTCAGGACAGTGGTGTGGTCTTTATGTCCTCATACCATGACTTCATACTATGGTAGCAGACTTCATACCATGTCTGGCACATTATAAATGTTTAATAGATGTGCTCAACGAACACATGAATGCTTGAAAGAATAAATGAATGGAAAATTAACATTTATTGAACTCTTACTATGATCCAGGCACTGTCCTAAGTGTTTGTGTGTGTTAACTTCTAATTCTCACAACAACCCCATGAGACTGGTACAATTATTACCACCATTTTATAGATGAGGAAACAGAGGCATAGAGAGGAAAAGAATGAATGTGTAAATGAATAAATGAGTACTTCTATTTGGCTTGAGCATAAATTCGTGAAATGAAGCTGAGAAGGTAGGTTTGGTCCATATCAAACAGGGCTTGTATGCCTTGCTAAAAAAATTAGGCTTAATCCTATTAAATATTGTGACTATCCCACATATGATTTATAGAATGTTAATAGGTGCTGCATGTGAAAAGGGAGTTCCATCTTTAAATTGAAAAACTTTGAGTGTAACAGTGTTTGAGAGAATTTCTCAGAGCTTTTAAAATTATAAAGAACATTGTAATTTTTTAAGAAGCTGATATACTGTGCAGTTTTCCCCTCAAATACCTTGCCAAGAAATTAACAGACTTACTGTTGAGCAGAACACTTTGCTGGATTCATTCAGTAGGAAAGCAGTAAAAATTATTAAGTAGGAAAATAAAATGTTATTTATACAAATTATTTATTGCTGTGATGTATTAAGTTCATTGCATATCAACTAGATTACATTCAAGTGTTGGCTCCACTGTTGATTGGCTATGTAATCAACATCAAGAGTTTAATCTTTCTTCTTGTAAGTACATTAAAAATAACAATAGTATTTACTTATGCTTATTGTGAGAATTAAATAAACAGTTCATATAAATTGATGAGGACAAAGCCTAGCCTATACTAGCTATTCAATTCGTGTCTGCTATAATTATTTTGTGGTTACACAAGTGACATGTAGTAAAGACATATAATATAGGAAAATTGTGAAATAAGCAAAAATATTGAATAAGCACTTAACAAAAGAACACATTTTAAAAAGCAATAAACATAAAAAGATGCTAAAGATAACTGGGAATCAAAAGGATAAAATTAAAACCATAAAATACGTGAAATGGTGAAAAAACTTAAATTAACAAGTATTGGCAGTAGAACTTTACAACCTGCCATACACTGCTGGTAGGAGTATAAATTGTTAATATCATTTTGGAAACTATTTGGCAATATCTACTAAAGTGAAACATAAATGCACACACACATATTTATGACTTAGAAACTCTACTAATAGGTGTGTACCAACAAAAATATGCACAAACGTGGAGCAAAAAATAAGAAAAGCCGCATTATTCATTTATTAGATACAACTCATATGTGTATCAAGAGTAAAATGAACCAATTACGATATGAATTCACTACTGCTGCAAACAAGATAGATGAATGTCACAAACATAAAACTGAGCAAAAGAAACCACACACAAAAGTGTACATGTTTTATAATCTTATGTATAAAGTTAAAAATATGCAAAGCTAATCTATAGTAATAATAATAAAATTGGAGTTTGCATTTGGGGATGGAATAATGACTGGATAAAAGCATGAAGGAGGCTTTTGGGTGTTGCTAGAGATCTATTTCTAGGCGTGGGCAGTGATTATATGGGTATGCTCACTTTTTACGAATTAATTGAGCTGTATGCTTAATGATTTGTTTACATTTCTATGTCAATATTATACGTCAGTATAAAAGTTTACTTAAAATATAAGAAAATACTAGACTGGAATCAGAGCTACTTAGGAAACTGAGTTAATGTAGAGGAATTTAAGTGAGAAAATATCAAATATGGACCCCAGTTTTCAGACTGTAGGAACAAGAGGACATTGCAAAGTTAGAGACTATTGCAACAGGCTCCAAACTGGTTTTTCAATTACCCATTGCTACCCAGATGACACAATACTGCCGATATTCCTGAATCATTTTAAATCCCCACCTCAAAACCTCTCATTGTTTCTAGGAAATGTAATTGTTTCTAAACCTGAAGAATGAAGTCTAATTTCCTTGACTTTACATCCAGATTCTCTCAGTTCTGCTGTTCTTCCCTGTCCCCGGACCTTCCACTTCAACTCAAACTGATGACTGCATGTGCTGTCTCCAGAGCATGGCACATCTGCCCTGACTCCAGGTCCTTGCCCACGGTGTGCCCATGGCTTAGAAGGCCACTGTCTCCTTAATATTAGGGCCATGATCTCCCTAATAGGAATCACCTTTCCTTCCAGGAACACATCAGTCTTCCTTCAGAGCGCCATCCTCCTTAACTGCCAAAGATGACAGAATTATTTCACTTTCCTAACTCATTAATTGTTCATTGTTTTTACCATTGAATAATACTTAGCAAAAATTATTTTATTGGTCTTTTTAATTTCCTTTCTTTTCTTCCATTTTCCCTCCCTCTCTCCCTCCCTGCCACTTTCTACCTTCCTTCCTTTCTTCTTTTCCATCCTTGCTTACTTCTCCATAGTCTTGCTAATATATTTATATACCTATTCCATATACTCACTGAGAGTCTGAGTTCTTAACATGATATTTGATATTTATCTGGGCCTGACATATAGAAGATTCTCAACAAATATTTATTGATGACAATTTGCCTAAAGTCAAAGACACAGACACATTGAAGAGCAAAACACACACGAGAACATAGATTTGCCTGTTTCTAACCCTGAACTAGTTCAAGTAAATCATTGGACTTCAAACTTCTCAAGTCTGTAATTATATCATTAAAAATTTTTGAGGATATATCACTAATATATATATATATATTTACTAAAGAATTGTAAAAAGGTATTATTCAAAAATGTGCATTAAAATATGCAAATATAAAAAATGGAATTGTTTTTTCAATAGCGTATATGGAACAAACAGAATTTTATCTTCCTCATAGTGGTGGCTGCACACACTTAAAAACAAAGTTCAGGCTGGGCACAGAGGGTCACGCCTGTAATCTGAGCAATTTGGGAGGCTGAGGTGGGCAAATCACAAGGTTAGGAGATCGAGACCATCCTGGCCAAAATGGTCTCTACTAAAAATACAAAAATTATCCGGGCCTGGTTGTGCGAGCCTGTAATCCCAACTACTCAGGAGGCTGAAGCAGGAGAATCACTTAAACCCAGGAGGCAGAGGCTGCAGTGAGTTAAGGTCACTCCACCATACTCCAGCCTGGGAGACAGAGCGAGACTTTGTCTCAAAAAAAAAAAAAGAAAGAAAGAAAGAAAAAAGTAAAAAAAAGTTCATTGATAAATCCATATATTACAAAAGTTTCTTGAAATTTTTGACATGCTTTTGGTCAGCTTTGGTGTTCATCTTATGATGCGGCTTCTGAGAAGATTGTGTAAGTATAAATATTCATTCTGTCTTTTACTAGCTTTTTTTTCTTTTGTTTGCATTATTGGCATTATCTTCAATCTGCATTTTCTTTCTGGAATCTTTTTAAGGCACTTGTTCACTTGTAAGAGTAAACCAATGGAACAGTAAACAGACTTACTCTTTCTTCAGGATCCCATTGCCCTCACAGATAACCATTACCAGTGTCAATCCATTTATGAAATATATAGTATCAATCTAAATATGAAATAACATGACAAAGCCACTGTCAGTCTGTACATGATATATTGGCAAACTCTAATTTCGCTTCTACTTTTATATGAAAAATAAGTACGAAAACCTCTAAAATTTTCATTGTATACCTTTGTTTTGTTACTCCTTATACCTGTGTTTTGTTATGCACTTCACTTTAAAAGCAGCCATACTACTTTCTTCATAGGAAGACAATTTCATCATTTTCTAATCATTCTAGACTATCTTACTGTAGAATTTCAGAATAGTGGGGGCATAGCTAATTCTTACTGATAGACACCAAATTAATGCCACTAACTATCACTCATATCACTAGTTTTCTTTTTATTTGCTACTATTTCTTACTGCAATTCCTTATTAGTCGGTCTCTATCCCTGTTAATTAAAGTTACCATTTGGTTAGGGGAAATTGTTATGGAAATTTGTATAAAAGAATTGTGCTATATACTTTAATAGTAAATGCCATTGTGTCTAAAGAAACATTGTGCCAACTCTTAACCTGATGGTTAATTTTTTTTCTATGTTAGTTGTGCTTTCACCTCTGTCTTTAAATATAAAATCATTCTATCATTTTTTCCTGTAATTGGAAGTTTCACTGTGACAGTCAATTGATTGGCTATCAGAAGTCATGTGACTTATTTTATTCTGGGGACCCAAAACGTATGTAACATAAGTCAGGGCCGGGCGCGGTGGCTCAAGCCTGTAATGTCAGCACTTTGGGAGGCCAAGACCGGTGGATCACGAGGTCAGGAGATCAAGACCATCCTGGGTAATACGGTGAAACCCCGTCTCTACTAAAAAAAAAATGCAAAAAAACTAGCTGGGCGATGTGGCAGGTGCCTGTAGTCCCAGTTACTCGGGAGGCTGAGGCAGGAGAATGGCGTAAACCCGGGAGGGGGAGCTTGCAGTGAGCTGAGATCCAGCCACTGCACTCCAGCCTGGGCGACAGAGCGAGACTCTGTCTCAAAAAAAAAAGAAAACAAAAAAAACATAAGTCAGAAGCAGGGGAGTTGACATTAAAGAGTAAGGGGCAGAGTAGTCAAGGACTGGGCTGTAATTGCATCCTAGTCCTGTCTCTTAGTAACCATGTGTTCCAGGACAAGTTACTTTTGGCTTCAATGTTTATAATAATAACTACTTCTCAGGGTTGTCATGAGAATTATATAAGATGTGTGTAAAGTGCCTGGCATCTACCAGATGCTTAATAAATGGTAGCTGTTAGTACTGTTATTATTATTTCTATTATTAAACTCCCTACAGGGAGGAGGAGTGTTCTCTTACTTTTTCACTTAGCTTACTTAATGGAGCTACATACTGTACCATCTACTTCTCCCTTCTGTACAAATAGGCTGGTTTTTTTAAAAACTAAATTAAATGGGCATTTTTATTGGAACACCTTGCAGGTTCATTTTTGCAGGGAGCAGAGAAATCCATATCCCTAATTCGAGGTGGAAGGAGTGAATATGCAGCAGCTTTGGCGTGGGAGAAAGGGAGCTCTGGTCTGGAGGAGAAGACGTTTTCTGACTGGTTAGAATCAGTGAAGGAAAATCCTGCTGTGATTGACTTTGAGGTAAGAGTAAAAATTATTCCAGGTAAGAGATCTAAAGTAGTTCTCTAGCGGCCCAAATTGCACATCACACAATTTGTTCTCCATTTTCTTCTCAGACAATAAAAGAAATGCCTTTCTTTAGTATTCATGCACAACGTACCTTTTGTTAAATGTTAAATTGCATGTCTATTGCTTTTGCTATTAACAGTACAGTATTTAGAATTCCTAGCATGCCTGAAACACCAGGAAATGGAACTTAGTGAATAAAAATGCTCAAACTTGCCTTGAGTAGTACTTATTTTTCCATGTATACAATAAATCTGGTTTCTGTGTTCTTCTTGCAACTCCTTATTTGATGAACACTCCTAAGTCTTCATTTGTAGCTCTGTGAGATAAATGAGATTTTAGATCCATTTTACTTCCTGTTTCTATAACTATTGATTGAATTTACCAGTTTTGTATTTGTTGTAATTGCATTAAAAGGTGATATTTATTATTTATGGAATGCTTTACTCACGTATCAGCCATATGCCATTTAGAACCTGTTTCCCCCCAAACATATCCACATTTTTAAAAGGCCTCCAAAGAAGCTATTATGTTCATTTTGTTTAAATGAAGATAAAAGAGTTCAATCATTATGAAAATAGAATCATTTGCATGCAGCATGAAGATGTATTGAGCTCTACAACTTATGGGAGAAAAATGAGACCCAACTGCCCTTCCGGGTACTTGCAAGTCATATTGCACTAGACGGTCATTTCTTTGAGGTTTTACGATGTTAATAAAATGAGCCCTGATTTATCATTAGCCCATTATTTGTTACTGTAATTCTTCCATTCATCCTACTGGCAAGTTTATTTCTTCATTTTCTCCCACTCCATATTTTCTCATCTAACTCCAATAAAAGCCAAAACTGTCCCTGGAAAAAAAAGAACATGGAAAGCTTCTCTTATCCTCTCTAGATTTTTTGTTGCTTAAGTCAAATTTAATGAGGTTTCAGCAGAGCAGTAAAGAGTTGCCTAACTCTTGGTCACCTATCTCAGTGCTTTGATGCACTTAATAAATAACATGACATACAACCAAGTAAGCAACACCTCCCATGTGACTTCCTTCACAGTAAAATTGCAGGGAAGGTAAGTGCCATATACATCACACCGGTCCACAGGTAGAAGGCTTTTGCCTACTGGTTCAACAGGTGGCAATACTATATTCTGCAATAATCCATTTGAAGTGTAGAATTTTCAGGCTTTCCCTCTCATCTCATGAGAACTGGGCAGTAATGGCAACCTATTACCAAAGTGGATGTGACTGGACTTCCTCTCTCCCATTTGCTCCTAGCTTGCCCCCATCATGGACTTGGTAAGAAACATCCCCTGTGCAGTGACAAAACGGAACAATCTCAGGAAAGCTTTCCCAGAGTATGCAGCCAAGTTCGATCCTTGCCAGTGTGCTCCATGCCCTAATAATGGCCGACCCACCCTCTCCGGCACTGAATGTCTGTGTGTGTGTCAGAGCGGCACCTACGGTGAGAACTGTGAGAGACGATCTCCAGATTATAAATCCAGTAAGTATCAGGAATCTATTGTGAGGTAGATACGTTTTCCCCTCCAAAGAGTATTCTAAATTGGTCAATTAAAAAGAAACAAAACTTCTATCAGCAGCCTCCACCTTGTACAGGCTCAGAGAGAAGATAAACCTGCAAAAAGTGTGAATCTCAACTGTAACCTACCAACTATGTGACCTTGGGAAAGTTACCTAGTTTTCCTATGCCTCAATCTGTTCATCCATAAAATGAGGATAACACCAGTATCTATCTAAGGAATATGAATATATTATATAAGTATTTGTATATCAAGAGTACATGCACAATGCTCATAACATAAAAAATCAAACATAACATTAAATAAAATATATGATACTGATATTATAAGCCTCTTATGTATTGTAATATAGAAGGAGGATGACTTTGTAATAAAAGATAAATTAAGCCACAACAAAAGTTTTCATACAGGACTAAGTAATATGTTCATAGTTACCTCAAATCCTCCTTAGAAACAGGGTAAGGCGTGGGAGTAAGAATGTATTCTACTACCTTTAAAAATGTAATTTAATATGCATCCTATTAAGAAGATGTTCATGTTTATACATATATGAGTGCACATTTTTAAAAGGTCTCCAAAGCAAAGAATAAAGAGGTTTGTTAACAGTTGAAAATAATTCATAATGGTTGCCATTTGTTGCCATTTTATTTAAGTTTATGGGAACAAAGTCTAAAAGGAAATCAGGCAATGTACCAGGCCCCTTCCACAGGTAATTTCTTTTAATCCTCAGAAGAACTCTATCACAGTCCACAAAGGAAGTTACTCAGCTAGAAAGTGAGGAAACCAGGTTGGCCTCGCTTCAAAACCGAAATGCAGCTGCACCATGATCCATGGGGGTGAGTCTTCCTTTGTTCCAGATGCAGTAGATGGACACTGGGGTTGTTGGTCTTCCTGGAGTACCTGTGATGCTACTTATAAGAGATCGAGAACCCGAGAATGCAATAATCCTGCCCCCAAAAGAGGAGGGAAACGCTGTGACGGGGAGAAGCGACAAGAAGAAGATTGCACATTTTCAATCATGGAAAACAAGTAAGACTGGCTAAGGGAAAAGAATGGGTCATTTTGCCCTAACTCTCAATAACATTGAGAGTTCAAATGGTTATTAGTCTACTGCTAAGTAAAGAAATAATTAGAACTTTACCTATGCCAACACAGAATATTAATGAGCCATTGGGTCTGCTGCTGTGCCTTTTTCTGTGTGTAATGTTTTCTATTTAATACATATATGTATGTAATGTGTACATATGTATACACATAAGCATATACACACATGTAAATGTGTGTACATACATACAGATACACGCATATTTATGTTTCCCTTTTAGTGGACAACCATGTATCAATGATGATGAAGAAATGAAAGAGGTCAATCTTCCTGAGATAGAAGCAGATTCTGGGTGTCCTCAGCCAGTTCCTCCAGAAAATGGATTTATCCGGGTCAGCATCCTAACCCTCATTTTTGATTTATAGTTTTAATAACCTCAAAAAGTATAGATTGTCTTTTAATTAGAGTTACTGTTTTCCTATTCGAATAATCTCCTGTTGACTTTGAAAGTACAAAATCATATTTAGAAACACTTTGTCACTCTTCCATCTTGAATTTCCTAGAGATGTCTTCATAGCCAGTTGTTAAACTAAAGGATAGCAGATTGCTTGGGTTTCTTGGAAAGATAATAGAACTTCAATATAATATAGGACTATATGACTTGTGAGAATTTGCAAGTAAGATCTGGCTATTTCAGAGTCTGAGCAAACTGATACCTTTACCTAAGGAATGTTTAGAGAAACACACTAGACTGGCTATAATCACAAGAGGTGTTTATTCTGTATTGTTTTATTAGGTTAGAAACCTGTAGAGTTCTTACGCAGTCAAAACCATTTTCACGTACCTTTAAGTTTCAACTTTTTTTACTAAGCCACAATATGTTTCTATTACTTTTTTAAAAGCTGAATACTTTTTGTCAAACAGATCTATGGCCTTAGATATAAATAGTTCAGGTGATACATGATATTTAAAATTGATCACAGAAGGCATGCTCCCTATTTCATTTTACCTTTCTTAAACTTAGTAATACCATCACATTAATCTTTTCCCAACTGTATCACACTTATGATAAAAGATCAATAACACTCAATTCTCTAAGGTCAGCAAATAGTTTTATTCATGGAGTATAGTCTGGGTTAATGTATCTTCCATATTCACTTATTTTTCTGCCCATGCATAAGGACCATACATTAAAGTTTATGGGGAGGAAATATTTCAGAGGGAGGTAATTTTAATTAGTCTTTACACTAGAAAAAAGGTTCTCAAACTCAACAATGTGCCAAAAGACCTGTTAAAACACAGATCACTGGGTCTCACTCCTTGAGTTTCTCATCCTGAAGGTTTTGGGAAGGGCACAGAAATGTCCATAGTTAATACATTCCTAGGTAATACAGACGCTGATGGTTTAGGAGCCACACTTTGGGAACCAATTCTTTTGAACAAGAGCCACCAGTCTATGGCCCAAAGGCCAAATTTGACCTGCCACTTAAAAAAATAAAGTTTTATTTTTATTGAAACACAACCATATTCATATGTTTACATATCGTCTATGGCTACTTTCATACAATAACGGCAGAGGTGAGTAATTTCAGCAGACGCCACATGGCCTACATATGACTATCCAGGCCACTTATAGGAAAAGCTTGCTGGCCCCTGCCCTAGAACATTATCCTTAAAATCACATATTGGCAGATCCAGATACCAAAATAACTTAATCTATTTATTCTGGTTGCATACAAAAACCATTAAAATTATTGACATTCTCATTTTAGAAACACACAGAGGCTTTCAACAGTGATGCATTATTCTTCTAACTCATTTTATAAGGTTAGATTATATATTCCCATTTTCATGGATAAATTCATTTCTTATTTTATTTTGCTCTTTACTAAAGGCCTGGTCTCTATCTGGCAATAGTTTTTACTCAAATGTAATAAAATTTTATTTTTTCCTAATAAGCATCTTCTGGAATTTCTAGTGGCAAAATGCCCCTTGTATAGATTCAAATAGAGGTAGATATGCCTAATTCCAAGTTAGAGCAATGATGTTATTGCACACAAGTATATTTATTTAATGAGTAACAGACAAGTCCAACCTCTGTATGAAAGTGACAGGGACTTTTGGCAAGGTTTTTTGTTTAGTCAGTCTACCAAATGTACTTCCCTAACTTTGATTATTGCAACATACACTTATATGTTACAGATTCATAAAAAAACAAGAAATACAAACAAAAGTTTAAGGCAATAATTTTTTTCAGAAGAAATGCAAGAAAAAACTGTGCAGCCTTTGAATAAAACATCCAAATCATTAGTCCATTTCCCTTGGAAACAAAGCCATATCAGTAATAACCAAGAGTAGAATGGTAGTTTTGTATCCAGAAAATTAAGAATCTTCTAGGAGACAAGTTTAATCATATGACCAAGTAACAACATAAGCTGACAATAAAGTTTTCACCACCCTCAGGTTCCCAACTTCAATTATCAGAGAACAACTGCTTAGTCAATTCTTGGTACTCTTACCCCTCTCAGTAAAGGAAAATTGTATTGCATTACTAGCTCCTTAAGAAGGATAACATTCTGTATTCTTTCAGCAAAGAATTCAGGCCCGGGTAAAGATTTATGAGACAGAGATCTGGTTGTGGAGTTGACACTAAAGGGTCAGAGCTGGGGCTGATAAACGTGATAAACACTATAAAAATAGAGCCTTGCATGAGTTTCTCTCAGAACTGAAAGGACGTTGTACCTCATGAAACCAGGGAAATCAAAGGTTTTTGCAAAGGATGGTCTAGTTGAGCTGGGTCTTGAGGGGAAGAGAGAAGGTGTTGAAGATACAAGGAACAGCCACGTGGAGACATGGAGGCATGAAAAAGAATTTTATGTTCAAAGAATGGCAGGGTTTTGCTTTGCCAGAGCATAGGTTTTATGGGAGCAAATGGCAGGAGGTGAGGGGGGTAAAGTAAGTTAAAATAAATATTCCGATCTAAGAAGTATAAGACTCAAGTTTACCTTGAAAATTGTAGTGAACTATCCCCCCTAAACCGCCCCTGGCAACATGATAATAGTTGTACAATCCATTAATTGGGAAAATATATAATGACCAGTGGGTTACTAGGAATTGAGTAACAATTTTAAATGATCTGCACTCAGTCACAATAGCAACTGCATATGTTTGCTTTATACATAAGATATATTATTTATTCAGTTTATAGTCACTACATGGTGAGCATATGGTTTTCTATTCTAGCAATAGAAGGACATTCCATATATAAAGATTTTTGGTTTCTTCTTTTTTTTGGGGGGGGGTGGTTGTTTGTTTGTTTTTTGGTTTTGGTTTTGAGACAGGGTTTCACTGTGTCGCCCATGCTGAAGTACAGTGGAACAATCATGGCTCACCACAGCCTCAACCTTCTGGGCTCAAGCAATCCTTCCAGTTCAGCCTCCCAAGTAGTCGGGACCACAGGCACATGCCACCACTTCTGGCCACTTTTTTTTGTATTTTTGTGGAGACAGGGTTTTGCCATGTTGCCCCAGCTGGTCTCAAACTCCTAGACTCCAGTGATCCACCTGCCTCAGCCTCTCAAAGTGTTGGGATTATAGTCATGAGCCACCATTCTTGGCAGGGGAGCAAGTTTTCAAGTTAAAAAAACAAATGAACAAAGCCCTAATCAATTCAGGGAGACAGATTAGAAGAATGACCAGTTAAAAAGTTGCCCTAGTAAGAAACAATAAATACCATGAAGAAAAACAATGATGGCAACGGGAAGGAGAGAACTTATTATTATTATTATTATTATTATTATTATTATACTTTAAGTTCTAGGGTACATGTGCATAACGTGCAGGTTTGTTAAATTGAGAGGACTCGGTGACTGAGTAGATCCAGAAGTGAAGGATAGAAAGGCTCAGTGTGAGCCCAAAGAGTTAGAGAGTGTTATTTGTAGCATTAATAATTTCTGGTTTCTGCTTTAATTAAGAATGAAAAGAAACTATACTCAGTTGGAGAAGATGTTGAAATTTCATGCCTTACTGGCTTTGAAACTGTTGGATACCAGTACTTCAGATGCTTACCAGACGGGACCTGGAGACAAGGAGATGTGGAATGCCAGCGTGAGAACTGGGCAAACAATTTTGCTTGACAACTTTACAGAATGAATGTGCCCAATATAAAAACAGTAAAATCACATCCTTAGATCAATACATTAACATTTTTAGTAACTCTGGTGAAAGATTTTGTGAAGCAGAAAATAAATAGGAGGGCTCATTTGCTAAAACTGGATTTCCAGATATCTCCATATTTCAGTGTTCCTGCTCCTACATATTACTGTCACACACACAGGACTGCGAAGTATTCACTTCGAAAGAAATCCAGGAAGTCGGCAAGCTGTATCTAACCACAGACATCTGCCTTGCCCAATGTTCAAATTGACGCAAATTGCTGAGTCTCAAGAAGATGATATTTACACTCTTTATGTATCAGAAATGGGAATTTGTGTAAGACGGGATTTTGTGTAAGATACAGTTTTCACCAAGACACTACTCCTTGGCGCATGTTTACACTCTTTGCTGAGAAAGAGTGAATAAGCTTTAGCCTCTGCACATATCTGTACTAGAGTAAAGTAAAAACCAAGATTCAAATAAGGCTTGAATGGGACTCCAAAGACTTATTTTGGGGCACCATGAAGCAGAGTTGAGACAAGTGTCAATTAGAATGCCCATCACTCTGCATCACTCACAGTGTGGTAACTTGCATTTGGAGAAATCCACTAGGGATAAGAGAAAATAAAGTGTTTCTTGAAAGGAAAAGGGCCCAATGATTTCATAAAAGTTGGATGTGTCTGGAGCCAGTTCTTTAGCAAGGGAACCTCAGATAATGAAACTAAAGGGAATTTTTCAATGAAGGGTCTGAGGGAAAGCCCAGGATTCTTATCCCCTAGGTTTTCTGATCAAAAGGAGGCACCACAGTTGAACAAATGCAGTAAATCTCATCAAAATCACCTCTTTGGTTGCATAAAATTTGCCTAAATTTGTTGTTTATTCTGCTCCACTAAACACATATGAAATGTTGCTCTCTTGCAGGGACAGAGTGCATCAAGCCAGTTGTGCAGGAAATTCTGACAATTACACCATTTCAGAGATTGTATAGAATTGGTGAATCCATTGAGCTAACTTGCCCCAAAGGCTTTGTTGTTGCTGGGCCATCGAGATACACATGCCAGGGGAATTCCTGGACACCACCCATTTCAAATTCACTCACCTGTGAAAAAGGTGCGTAGCAGCTCAGTGTCCTGGGGTCTGATAAGGTGGTGCACCCTGAGATTGGTAGTATAGCCTCTACAGCCATTCTATGTCTTAAGCACTGAGAGGCTAAATAAAACACAAGTTTAGACAGTGTGGGTCAAACAGGAACTATGCAATGGCTCTGCTAATTCCCTAAGCTCTTTGCCATCCTGCCTCCTTTATTCTCTTCTGGGCTTTTATGATGTGTGAAAGAAAGGGAAAAAGTTAACCTTTTGAATAACCTTAAATAAAATTATCAGTAAAAAGATCTCATGGAAATTAGTGAGAACTTCAGGTAAGAATTGTGTCTTGGTTTCACTAGACTCCTGATCATAATAACAAATTACAAGGAACGTAAGTGTCAGTGGAATGAATGTATGTGGAAGCCATAGACTTCAGAAAGTTAAGATCTTTTGGACACCGTAGGCAGTATCCTCATCAGAGCGGATGCATGCATGTGCACACACATCCCCTTAGATTAGAAATTAAAATTATAATCCAAACTGAGAAATAGGAAATGTTCCATTAAAATTGTTGTTCAAACTGAGAAATAAGAAATGTTCCACCGCTAGATAAAGGAAACACATAGCCTATTTCATATACTTTCTCTCCAATAATATTGACAGAAAGACCAATGCGGGGAGTCACAGAAAGAGAAAGAGAATCATAAATAAAACCGACACTGTGAGGTAAAGACACTTTCAGGCAGGGAAACATTATTAATTCTTTCAATGTGAAAAATTCTGCTTCATAAAGATGTGAGATGCTACATGGTTACTTTTTTCCTTCTTCCCAGACCTGGACTCCTCAAGTAGCTCTTCAGAGGATCCTCTTGCCCTCAGCACTTTACAGACTGTGCAGTATTGCTGCTCCTGTGCTGGGAGGTGTGGGCAGCTGAGTCTCAGCACTGCTTCAACCTGAGGCTGATTGGAAGAGCAGATTCCTTGCATAAGATCATTGACAATTTCAAACCTGTAGTGAAAGAGCAAGGCTCTGTGCCACTTGAAAACTGATTGATTCTTTTTGGAAACAGTGTATACCTTGCTGCTCCTCCCTGGCCTAAATGTAGAATTACAAAGGGCAAAGAGGCATAAGTAAACAATATCACCACAATGTAAACCATAGTAGCTAAAGCCTTATCGGAAGGATAGGTCTCCAAGTTCATGAGAGTTCTGGGCCAAGTTTCACCAGACAGCATGGGGGTAATAGAAGGAAATGAAAACAACTGTGAATAAGAAAACCTAGGAATTTTTTATACCTTTATTTTTGCTTCTAACATGAGCCACCTTTCCTTATCAAACCTTCTACTTGATAAGCTAAGAGGAGGAAGAGTGAGCTAAGCCTCCAGTTCTGCCCTGGCAATTACCTTGCTCACGAGGTCCTTTTGGTTCTGGGGATGCCTGAATAGTCAGATTCAGATCAAAAAATTTTGTTTCATTCAATGGACTCAGGAGTTTGGCTCCAGGTCCAGGTTCCCTAGGTGGGCCTCAACATGAGCAAAGAAACCAAGGTTCCCTCTTTCATAAATACACCCCCAGTGTCACTCCCTCTATTTTCATCCCCCTCCCTAACCGACATGCCATTCAGTTCCTCATCTTGGTTCAAGCGTAATTTCCTTACGAATCCTTCCTTACCCTTCCCAGTTGGAGTCTTTATGGTATGTGGTCTCCTGAAACTATGTTCCCTTTCTTCAGAATACTTGTCTCAGCCCTTAATTATAAATCCATTATTATAATTATTTGATTAATATCTGTTTTCTCTTTCTTTTTTCCTCTCCTTTCCTCTCCTCTCCTCCACCTTTCTTCCATCCTTCCTTTCTTTTTTTTCCCACCATAATGTCCTAGTGCCTAGAATGTCATGCAGGGATTAATACCTACATTTAGGAGCTGCATTTCTCCATTGATTCTTGTAAGAAAATCTGACTTTCAAGCCATTCACATCCCTATTGCTAAATCTAATGGACTTTTTTTTTTCCTTATCTTCTTTGATCTCTCAGCAACCTTCAGCAATGTTGACCTTCTGCACATATGTTCTTTCCTTGGCTTCATATTCTTGTTTAGCTCTGAATTTCGGGCTGTTGCCCTCTATTTTTGGCAGGCTCCTGCCAGTGCTTGGACATTAATCACTGTTTGTTTCCCAAGTTTTGGATCTGTACTCTCCTACTGAAGAATCTCACCCACATGCATAGCTTTAGTGATTCCCCCATAGACTAATAACGGATTTAAATCTTTAGCACATACTTTGCCACTGAGATTTAGACATGAATATCTAAATTCATATATATCTACATTGTTTGGATGTCTTAAAGATACTGTAAATTCAACATCTACAGAGGGGAACTCTTAATTCATCACCTTTCCTTCCTAAAACTAAGCATTTTCTAATATTTTCTATTTCAGGTAAGGCACCAATGTATATTCTCTTATGCAAATCAGAAACCTAAGAATCATATAATTGGCAGCTCTCATAACTTACCCACAATAGGTAATATCACGTATTTTACCTGCTAGCTGTGTCTCAAGTTTATTCACTTTTCTCCATTTCTACCTCTGGAACCTTGGTCCAAATTATCATCCTCTTTCACCTGAACTACCACAATAACCTCATAGATTAGCTCCCTGGAGCCCTATTGACCACCATACATCTTCAAATCCATTCTCTGCATAGAAGCCAGAATTAATTTCTTTTTTTCAAAATCCAGGACTGATTTTGTCACAACACTCCATGCTTAAAACCCATCGGAGACTGTCTACTATTTATAAAATGAAGACAAAAACCCTTCAAAGACCCTATTAGGCCCCTATACAACCTACCACACACCTACCTCTCTGGCCACATCTTGTTCCATGCTCTTGTTTTTCAGCACTTCAACCACTCTGGATTCTTTCAGTTCCAGGAAACTCACAAGCTGCCTCCCCCTTTTTTTTTTTTTTTTTTTTTTTTTTTTTTTGAGACGGAGTTTCACTCTGTTGCCCAGGCTGTGGTGCAGTGGCACCATCTCGGCTCACTGCAACATCTGCCTCCCAGGTTCAAGTGATTCTTTTGCCTCAGCCTCCTGAGTAGCTGGGACTACAGGTGCCTGCCACCATGCCCTGCTAATTTTCTTATTTTTAGTACAAATGAGGTTTCACCATATTGACCAGGCTGGACTCGAACTCCTGACCTTGTGATCTGCCCACCTCAGCCTCCCATAGTGCTGGGATTACAGGCATGAGCCACCATGCCCGGCCACTGCCTCCCATTTGAACATTTCCATACCTTATGTTTCCTCTGCATTGAACAGCCTCACTTTTCTTTCTTCATTTTACCTTTTCTAATCTTTCTAGCTACATCAATTTTTTTATTATATGCTTCTCTTTAATAGCACTAAGAAAGGCAACAATTCTGTATGTATATTAGTGTGCTCATTTGATTAATGTCTGTCTGCACCCACAAGACTATTAGCTTGGTGAGCCCAGGATCCGGGTCAGTTTATGTTCAATCTACTCTCTCCAGAGCCTTACATACTTTTGGGAATATCATGCATATGCAATAAATATTTGAAAAATAAATGAACAAAAATTTCAACAGTTCCATTTTCTTTAGTTATCTGAACATAATAGCAATTTTAGGTTGGAAAATGACACCTCATGTGCACTGGAAAGGACCTTTCATATGGAATATTTAATGACAATGTATTTAGAGAAGCCAAAATGAATGCTCTAACTCCAAGAGATAAATATGAATCCTTTACCACTGCCTCTTCTCTGAATTCAAGCTTGTCACTTAGAATCCATGCTGTGCACTGTTCTTTTCTCCTTTTTTCCTTTGTTTCAGATAGTCTAACAAAATTAAAAGGCCATTGTCAGCTGGGACAGAAACAATCAGGATCTGAATGCATTTGTATGTCTCCAGAAGAAGACTGTAGGTAAGAGATACCCTACAGACTGTCTGGAAATTGCGAAAACCAGTCTAGGGTAAGACACTTGATGGAAGAGCTGAGCTTCTTGAAGCACAGACATGAAATAAATGAAATTTCCACATAACTGATATTCCTGTGCTCTGCTGAATTCCTCCTTCGCCATTGGGTAGCAAGTTTCTTAATTATCTCTCAGCCCAGTTCCCTGTTTAAAATGAGATTGTTTATTAAAACAGTCTCATTTTGGTTATAAAGACTTAACTTCTGCACATGTAAAAACTTTAAACTCAGTTATATCAACACCTTCTTTTTCCTCTCACTCAAGCCCAGGGCTTGGAGTGGGGTGGGGAAAACAGGCACAAGAAAACTGGTTGGTGAGTGAACACACTACATTGGCTACGTGCCCCTGTTTTTTCTGATCTTCATATGGAAATGCTTGCTTTCTTCTCTTGGGCAGCCATTATTCAGAAGATCTCTGTGTGTTTGACATAGACTCCAACGATTACTTTACTTCACCTGCTTGTAAGTTTCTGGCTGAGAAATGTTTAAATAATCAGCAACTCCATTTTCTACATATTGGTTCCTGCCAAGATGGCCGCCAGTTAGAATGGGGTCTTGAAAGGACAAGACTTTCATCCAACAGTACAAAGAAAGAATCCTGTGGCTATGACACCTGCTACGACTGGGAAAAATGTTCAGGTCAGTTCCACTGGTGACCACACTAAATGCTCTCACTTAACCCTCATCTCAGCTTAAACATCATCTTCCTTAAAAATAGCCTATCCTTAATCAAAAATATTTCCTTTTCATTATAAAAAAAAATCATGATTTAAACATAAAGGAAAATTATAATCACCCACAAGTAGAAATAACTACGGTAGTAATGTGGGTGTTTATCTTGCCAATCTTTTCTTTATGCATATGTGTAATCAGTACCACCCTTAGGCCCTAGTGGGAAAAGCACCTGTCCTGATCTCATGTTTCGGGCATCCCTCCCAGTCCCAGCTTTGGAGGGCCTTCACCAGAATTGTCTAAGTTTCCTTCTGGTGTTTGGGACTGTCTGAGGCCAATAGTGCTTTCCAGGTAGGACTGGATTTTGCATTGCCAAAGCATCTTCCTGAAATTTCTTTAAGTCTTCTTTCAGTGCCTGGGTCAATCCAAGGCTGACAATACTATTCAAGCAGGACACCCTGAGCCCAGACAACATCCCACATGAACGCAAGCACTGTTATACTTTCCAACTCTCTACTGCTTCTCCTCCCCACCATGCATGGGGTCAGCCAGATGCCCCAAAGAGCTCTGGGGCTCATGCCTGTGGAGTCATCTCTGGCCCAGAGCTAGATTCTCATTCTCAGAAAACAGCTTGGTGAACAAATTGCTCCTGCTAGCCAGCAGGGCATTCTTGCTCAAGATTGCTTGAAATTAGAAAGCCAGTATGATGCTAACACTCTAATTTGGGGTGACTCTAATTGTTTATAGATAAGCACCCCATAAAAAATTTGCCCCTGGGTCTCAAACATCTCAGGAGTGGCCCTGCATATAATACAAATTTTAAAAATATAAAATTGGATCATACTCTACATGTTATTCTATATATTGCTGTTTTTCACTTACTGTGTCATGGAACTGTTTTCATGTCAACATATATTATTCGGCCACATAATTCTCAATGTCTGCAAAAGTCTATATGGGTATTCTATGATTTATTTAGCCAATCTCTGGTTAGCCATTTAAATTTTCTCCTGTATTTTGCTATCATAAATAGTGCCATCATACCTAAGTCTATCACAAATCAATCTGTGATCTAAGATTATGTCATTCAGATATAGCTTATAAAGGGATATTTCTAGGTAAATATTATTGTTAAATATAATATATTGGCTCCCTATCCAGAAATGTTTTTGCCATATTATATTTCACTCTAGAACATATAATAAAGATTGCTCTCCCACACTGTCACCAAACCTTGGAGTTATCACTCCTTTGTATCTCTGCTAATTTAATACTTAAGGAGTAGCATTCTATTTCCATTTTCCCTAAATTTACTGACCATAGACATTACATTTGTGAGTTGTTTCGAGGCAGGGACTTCACAGCAGTACATTTGCTCCAAGATGAAGTTTGACCCTGAAGTAGTCCAACTAAGCTTTATATCTTTTTCAAAAGATGGATTGGACATTACAACAGAACCCAAGCAGTTAGAGATACTTCCTTTGTGGGACATTTTCCAAAAAAAATTATCTTAAATTGGGGCATAAAGTATGCAAAGGAATCTTTGCTGAAACCATCTTACTTTTGTAAAAAGAAAGACAAAAACCATATTGTTCCCCTTGACTCTTTTTGGACTTTGTGGCCCAGTGTTCTTCAGCTCAGTCCTGGAAAGGGGAGAGGTCTTATTACTTAAAACCCTGTCTTTCCTGATCCACTTCAAGCTGATTATCAAGCTTCAGCTCCCTTGACAGGCCACAGGATTGAAACATGACAGAGGGTGGACATAGCTGGCATCTGATGGTGACAACTCAGGAAGTCAGTATCTGGAGTTTTCAACCTTCATGCCATGTCTAAACAAGGCAATTCCATATAACATACAGAAAACCGGGGCCTGATATGAATTCTAATCACTATTAAATAATTTTTAAACAAAAACTCTACTATTCATTTTTTTGGTGCTTGATCAACACCATTACTCAACTGACGTCTCTTGCAGACAATAATTTGTGATAGAAAAGAGCTGAAAGTATATACAATATCATTTTTATTTTAAATATAAACTTTTTATCTGAGAAATGTAGTGTAAGAACATTATTGTCAAAAATACATAGAGAAAATAAAATTTGGTCAGCAGGGCAGGTAAGAACTAATCCCTGACTATACTGTAATAGATAGGTCAGGCATTTGGGGCTGTATTTAGTGTTACCTTCCATTCTTCCTTATTTATCGTAGAGAAGCAGTCTTCAGAGAACTCTTCTATTGGAAATATATTTTTTTTTTTTGCTATCTTCCCACAAATTATTTTTTTCAAATCTGCCTGAGTGAAAAATAACAATTGATAATTTTATCAAAATACCTGTCTTTACTATTACCCCTTTGCTATACACATATCTAAATCATCACATACTTGAGTAGTCTAAGTTTGTTAAAAAAAAAAAAAAAAGTACTAAAAACTGTGAAATTAACAGAATGCTTTGGGTAGTCAAACTAACACATGAACATTTCTTAATAGAAGATTTATTTAGGCAATTTAAAACATTTTTTGGTTCTGCACACAATCAGGAAACTCAAAGCATTTTTTTCCTCTAAAGATATGATCTGTCTCTGCTAGCTTTCTTTAACTGGTGAGCAAAAGTAAACGTCACAGAGGGTTCTGTTTGGATTAGCACTATAGAAAATTATCAACATACAAATGATAGCATTTATGAAGACAGAGAAAGCTAAAAATGTACTTTATACCCAGGCCACTCATGGGAAGTTGAAATATTAGTAATTTTCAGTTCAATTGCATGTCACTTTGATTAAACTGTGTTCTTGATTACATTGTGCTCTTAGCTACTCTTTTCCTTCTCTATCTAAAATGAAATTTTAAAAAACTTTAAAAAGGAACTTCAAAGTAATATGAAGGTCACCTTTCAAAAGTTACAACATGAATGAAATCCCCCAGAAGCCTATTTTACAGATATTAAGTATATTATCTGAATTTCAGAAATGTCAACCACCAACCAACAGGAAGGGGAAATTTATTCAGTCAACATCCATTTAGCAGCCAATGTATAAGTCACTGTTCAAGGCATGATGATGGTTTTAAGATGAGGCACCCTTTTTACCCCTCAAATTTTTGGAGGAGTAACATTAGACAATAATTACGTGAATCACTTTAGTGCAAGTCAGGATGCGATAAGAGCTTTAAGAGAGAAATATCTTCTGGTCTGGAAGGGTTTTTCTTAAGCACGGAAGTGTGAGAACTGAGTGTTGAAGGATCAATTAGTGGAGGTGGTGGGGTCTTTAGGTGCTGGTAGTCTGAAAATAATTAGGCAAAGAACATTTAAGCTATATCCATACTGAAAGAGTAGTGACCATGGCCCTTTTAAAAACCTAAGGAACGGATGTCCTAACCAGAGGTGGAACAGTCCCCTATCTTTCACCAAACTCCATCCCTTCCAACAGTGGACAAGAACATTCTTTCCAACAATGAACAATTATCTTCTCTAGCTGGTTAACAGAGAGCATAGTAAGGAAATGCATGGTTTTTCATAAAATGTTTCCTACCAAGGGCAAGATGCCCAGGCATGTGGTGCATGTGAGTATCTCCCTACTTCCTTTCCCTATTTTTTCCCATCAGTTGAGACACCTGGGAAAGAATTGATGTCACCTAAAATAAGCTATTCATTCATGACCTCATTGCTAATACTCATGCTGACTCAGGTATTTTGGCAACATGAATTATTCCAGATCCATTAAGTAAATTTCTTTTTTGTACACTTATACCTGCACCCACAATTCAGAATTTCAAATCAGTTGATCCAGAAGAATGAACTGAGTGCCTTGTTAAGAACTGATCGGACGGATGAGCCACACTGCTCTCCAAAAAAGCACTTCTCATTGTCTTGGGGAAAAGATATATGAAAGCTAACTACTAAGAATGTACACAAAAATGTCACCTATGGTACTGACAAGTTTACACCACTAAAATTTAGCCAAATAAAAGATACAGTTTAGCTCAACCATCGTGGAAAGCAGTGTGACGATTCCTCAAAGAACTTAAAACAGAATTCCTTGAAGGACTTAAAACATAATTACCATTTGACCCAGCAATCCCATTACTGGGTATATACCCAAAGGGATATAAATCATTCTGTCATAGAGACACATACACATGTATTGTACTGTAGCACCATTTACATTAGCAAAGGCATAGACTCAACCTAAATACCCATCAACAGTAAACTGGATAAAGAAAATGTGGTACAAATATATCATGGAATACTATGCAGCCATACAAACAATGAGATCATGTCCTTTGCAGCAACATGGATGGAGCTGGAAGCCATTATCCTAAGCAAACCAATACAAGAACAGAAAACCAAATACCACATGTTCTTACTTAAAAGCAGGAGCTAAACAACAAGAACATATGGACACAAAGAAACAACAGATACCAGGGCCGACTTGAGGGTGGATAGTGGAAGGAGGCAGAGGATTTAAAAACTACCCATCAGTCACTATGCTTATTCTGGGTGATGAAATAATCTGTACACCAAACCCTTATGGCATGCAATTTACCTATATAACAAACTTAACACATGTATCCCTGAAACTAAAATAAAAGTTAAGAAAAAGAAAAAAGAGAAAATCTGGTCAGACACTGTGGTCCACGCCTGTAATCCCAGCACTTTGGGACACCAAGGCAGGTGGATCAGTTGAGCTCAGGAGTTTGAGACTAGCCTGAGCAACATAATGAGACCCTGTCTCTACAAAGAGTAATAGATTAGCTGAGCATGGTTGGGTGCATCTGTAGTCCCAGCTACTCGGGCAGCTAAGGTGTGAGGATCTCTTGAGCCTAGGAGCTCGAGGGTGCAGTGAGCCTTGATTGTGCCGTTGCACCCCAGCCTGGGAGACAGAGTAAGACTGTCTCAAAAAAAGAAAAGAAAAGATCAAAAGATCAGAATATGGTTATGTTGCTATGAAATGCTTCACTGAGGAGGCAAGACTTGTAGAAACTGGACGTGTGGGGAGAAGTAGGAAAGAGCACATCAGTCTGGCAAAAGAGGCAGATGACATGGGAGAAAGGACATAAACTGGAATACCTTTGGGATCTTGTTGGGGAAACAGACAGTTAATCTACTTGAAATGCAGAAAGTAAAAAAGACAATGTTGAAAATGGAAGTTGAGGCCAAACTGTGGAGGACCTTGACCTTTGACTAAAACATACATGTAGAATATATAAGCCTATAAACCTTTGTTCAAAATTAATTTAATATACTCAGCTTTGGTAACTTTATCCCTAAATGATTGTTTTAAACCTATTTCATGAACATAAGACTTAAATGAATTATGAAGTGCTTTGGTGATTCCAAAAGCAGGCCTCATAAGAGAATCACCCAATTTAACTGCCTATTAAAAATACAGATCCCCAGGTATAACCCAATAATATTCTAGAAAGAAAGAAACAAATGTGATCCAGAGTTATGTTAAAAAGCTCAGGCCTGTGAGTCATGTATTATTTAAATCCTGCTTCTACCATTTACTAAATTGTGTGGCCATAGGCAAAGGGTTTAAATTCCTTGAGCTCAGTTTCCTCTTCCGTAGAATTATTATGATAGCCTAGTTCATACATTTGTTGTAAGGGTTCGAAAAAATAAAGCATATAAAGTGCTTGGCATAGCGTGTGGCTTCAAAGGACATGATCTATAAATGATAACTATAAAGGTACTTAGGCAACGCCAACGTTAAAAATGAAAGTAAAATAAAAGGACAGGCTGAAGACATTGGAGAAATGGATTGATAGGACTAGTGCCTGATTGAATGTAGGCAGTGAGTGAGAGGGAGGTGCCAGAGATAGCGCAAATCTTCATTGGATGTGGACAGTGAGATGGGGAACTGCCCGAGATAGGCCAACTCTTTAAGCTTATTGGCTTACTAGTGCCCTCTAGTCTCTTATATACAGATCTCTCTATTCAATCACAGTTGGGTCTTTGGGGTCATTGCCTTTGATGGGTTGTTTTGTTGCTTTTGCTTTGTTTTGTTTTCAATTTTTATTTTTTGGCTTTCTCATTCATTAGAGAAAGCTTTGGACCAAACTTAACACCATCAAGGAGCTCGCCACCCTGGGGATGATTTAGATGAAACCAAACCCTAATGTACTGTGGTGAGTCACACTGTCTCTCTCTCTCTCATTACAGCCTCCACTTCCAAATGTGTCTGCCTATTGCCCCCACAGTGCTTCAAGGGTGGAAACCAACTCTACTGTGTCAAGATGGGATCATCGACAAGTGAGAAAACACTGAACATCTGTGAAGTGGGAGCTATAAGATGTGCAAACAGGAAGGTGGAAATACTGCATCCTGGAAAGTGTTTGGCCTAGCACAATTACTGCTAGGCCCAGCACAATTAACAGATTTACCATCCAGGAGAATCAGCTACTACAAATGAGAATTCTTGTACAAACAGCAGACTGGCATGCTCAAAGTTACTGACAAAAATCATTTTGTGTTAGTTTGAGATCATTATTCTCCCTTGACTCTCCTGTTTGGGCATGTCTTACTCAGTTCCAGCTCATGATGCCCTGTAGCATACCCCTAAGTACCAACTTCCACAGCAGTCTGGTAAATTCTCCTGTTCACATTGCACAAAATAATGTGACTTCTGAGACCCTTATGTAGCCCGTGACATTAAGCATTCTCACAATTAGAAATAAGAATAAAACCCATAATTTTCTTCAATGAGTTAATAAACAGAAATCTCCAGAACCTCTAAAACACACGCTTGAAGCCCAACTTTCATGTCTTCATTCAACAAATAATTTCTGAGTGTGCATACAGGATGTCAAGTACTGACCAAAGTCCTGAGAACTTGGCAGATAATAAAACAGACAAAAGCCTTTGCCTTCATGAAGCATACATTCATTCAGGGGTAGACACACAAAAAATGAAATAAATAGGTAAAATATGTAGCATGTTTGATGGTGATAATTGTTTTGGAGAAAATACAACATGGAAGGGTGAGTCCCATCCTTAATTATCATCTTATGCAAGGAAATATTCCATAACAATAAACATCACTGTAAGGATGATTGAACTCCAGTGGAAATTATCTTGTATAAAGTTGTTAAGGATAAACTTCTGGAGTTCTATTCTCTCAGAAAGTAGAAAAGAGATTCCCTTTGCCTCAACTAAAGTGCATCATAAAGTTTTAGGCTGAAGTGTGTGATGGATGGAAAATTGTCAGAGAATTTTGAAGGAATAATGTTTCAGGTAAGTCATATCTTTTCATTAGGCCATACAAAGCAGAAACCAGTTTATTAGAGAGGCGAGGGTGTCAATTTGAATTGGAGAAGAGAGGCATCTTTGGAGCAGCAGTTCTCAAATATTAGAGTGCATTAGAATCACGTAGAGGGTGTGTGTGTTCAGATAGATGCCTGGAACCACCCCAGTTTCTAACTCAGTAGTTCTGGGGTGGGACCTGAGAACGTGTGTTTCTAACAGCATTCCAGGTGGTAGTGCTTATGATCATCAGGACACCACATTTTGAGCATATCTAATTTAGAGATGGAGTCATCACACAGCTAACTCTGATTAAGTAATTGATCTCAAAACCGTAGCCAATCTCCAGGGAGGTGAGTGAAAGCAGATTCCTTTCCAGCAAAACTCATTGGGATCCTCACCTCTTGGAAGCAGGCTGTGAGCCACAGCTACCTGCCAACCCCATCCCCAGACCTTATACATGCAGCTCCTCCTTCATCTCATTGATCATAGGACGTCCGCAAAAAATCTCACATATATCATATTAAAGGAGAAGAGTGGGGAATGAAAACACCTATAAACAAAAAATCATTTTCCTGGTGTAACAGAGGTTGAATATGACCTTTTCCTTTCGCAGGAGTCAGTAACCCAACTATTTTCCAGTCATACCACCCCACTCCCTTCTCACTCTGAGGAGTGCAGGCCACTCCTGTAAGCATCATAAGCCTTCAGCACACCCGAGACATCAGCTGAGAGCAAAGAGGTATTAAATACTCCCACATCCTAAGGAGAGCCACTAACAAATCAATAAACTTTCCCCAGGATTGAACTGGCTCTGTTCAACCCAGCTCTCATGCCAGCCCTACACCTTTCCACGCTATAAAATAGGACTAGATGAGTAGGGAAGGGAGTCATGTGAATCTGCAGCCACAGGAATGCGGAGTTCACAGCGGGTGTCCTGTTCTTCTCCTAAGTCCGTTCTCTCCCTTTGGTGAGGAGGAGGAGGATGCTGAAAATGTCCACTGAAGCCAGGCAACCAAAGCCCCAAGACAACTAGGTTGAGGGTGTGATGAAACCACCTTTGCTAAAATTATAACAGTGAGAACATTATGTCTGTGAGAGAGATCTGATTTGACAAACCCCCATCTTGCGTTTAGCCTTCAAACTACTCTTAATCATTCCTGGACTTGGGCCAAGCTAACTTTGGGAGACATTTAATTTATAGTTTAAATGATAATAGCCTCTCCCCAAAACTCAACCACATTTATAAAGCTAATGACAGACCACCACACTAGGAGGATGAGAGGAACCTGAATTCCGCTAAGGTGTAGACATACATGATTACCCACACATTATTCCAGATGCACAAGATGTACAACTTCCCCAAATTACTCCTGCAAATAACATCACTATTGTAGAACCTAAGATTGGCCTTTTTAGATGTCTTTTTGGGTTTTTTGCATCTGATGACCAATGGCTCCACCTGGATCCACCAACTGCTTCTGTGGCCCCATTCAGAAGTGACTCAGTGAATAAGGGGACCATTTCCCACACTCCTATAATTGCACTCCCAACCAATCAGCAGCAAGTACCCATTACCCATTGCCTAGCCTTCCTCCCTTTTCCCCCAAACTATCTTTGAAAAATCCTAGCCTTTGAATTTTTAGAGAGACTGATTTGAGTAATAATAAAACTCAGGTCTTTCATTCAGCTGGTCTGTGTGAATTAAGCTCCTTCTCTATTGCAGTCCCCCTGTCTTGATAAATCAGCTCTCTCTGAGCAGTGGGCAAAATGAACTCATTGGACAGTTACAGTGGGGTTGCCTACAATATGGATATATGGTGCTGCCCTAGCTTGCTGGAGGCTGTGGAATTTTATAGCTGCTACTGGCAAGGTTTCTGAGGATTAGCACCTTGCGCCTCTCTCATAGTTGCAGCCTGACTAGGGAGAAGATGGATACAGCCCTTTTCTCCATCTGCATCCCATGGCACAGGGAAATCATGAAAACTTGGTGGCTCCTGTGGAGCACAGAGAAGAGGAAAGGCCAGCACTGGCACTGGAGGGAAGGAGATGAAATGAAAATCAGATATGAGATTGGAGACTTAAACTGGAGCAACTTTCAAAAAACAGAAACTGACCAGAAATCTGTCTGATCTGTGCCAGAGCTAAGGAGAATGGAATTTGGCAGACTAGTGAAAGCTAGTGAAAGCTGGAGCTGCCATAACAAAGTCATACAAATAGAAACTTTTTGTCTCACAAGTCTGGTGGCTAGAAATCTGAAACAAAGATGTTGGCAGGGACATGGTTCCTCTGAAACCTGTAGATGATAATCTTTCCTTGCCTCTTTCAGCTTCTGGTGTTTGCCAGCAATTTTTGGCATTCCTTGGCTTTTGGATTCATCACTGTAGTTTCTGCGTTCATCAACACGTGTCCATCTTTGTTGTCTTCCTTCTGTCAATATCTGCCCAAATTTCCATTGTCTTATAAGGATGCTAATCTTGTTAGACTAGGCCTACATTAAATGAGGCAGGAGAGTAGGGTCTGGAGGTAAGGAACACAAGGCCGATTGATGATTTACACTGACTTCCTAGAACTAAATCATATGGAAACACTTCAGCTATGACAGGAAATAGCCTCTCCATTTACCTAGGGTGTACATGGAGTAAATGACTTTGTAACTTTACTTCATCCTCTTTATTTCCATAGGGCATATACCAAGTAACCAATGGAAACCTCTAGAGGGTATTTAAACCCCAGAAAATTCTGTAATGAGGCTCTTGATTAGTTGGTCTTTTTATCACTTCAGCTACCTTTGTTTCAAAGAATTTTTTGAGTACACTAATCCATTAAAGTTTGCATTAGGCTGATTTGCATACCATTTACCAGCTATAAAATTTGTAAAAATTGTACAAAATTGTAAAAAATTGTACAAAATTTGTAAAAATTTGTAAAAAAATTTTTACACTTTGATATTAATATTAAGATAGCAATTCAGTACAGTAAGTGTTAAGAGCTAGTGATAAAATTATTAACATGAAACAGAGAACAAAACTGAAACATATTAAATACCTGGAATTTGGCCCTCCAGTCTCCAATTCTGTCCTAGAAGATTAAATAAATTCCAGATCAAAGGTAAAAGCTTTATCTCTTTGGCTATTAGAGATGAATACTAAGTCTTCATATTTGTAGCTTAAGTAACTGGAAATCAATTCAGCTCTTTTCTAAATATGGATTTGAATTGTTGACGGTTCTGCAATATACTGACAAACTGAGACACCAGCTTAAAGAACTTTTTGATGACATGTTATATATTTCTGATGTCCTAGAAGCAAAGACACAAAAATAATTATAAGAGGATGATTTTAAAATTCCAGTCCTCTGTTTATCTGACAATCAAGCTTAATCAAAGGTTTCTTCTTTTGAGCAGTCTTCAATAAAGCCTACTACATTTTAGAATATGTCACTGTTTTTTCTCTTTCTACCAAAGGCTTCAACTCCTACAATCCACATTTCATAGTTTTAAAGATTGAGCTCCTCTGTTATTTCCAAAAGAGCACCTATAAGCTATGCCTAAACCACAGATTTAGCTTCCTAAAATCTAATTCTGAGTAACAAGAATCTGACAGATCATGATATTTCTGGTCAGTGTTGGGTACAAAACTACCCTGAAGCTTGATTAATTGGATTCTAAATGGCTGGCTCTCTCCAAGGTCACCTTCATTCTTTTGGACATCATGTGTGGAATCAATGAGGCATTGAGCTTCTAACCAAACAAATAGCCTGCAAAATTATAGTTGTATCCAGTCCATTTTATGAACATAAGACAGGCCACTGCTATCCCATTTGTCTTCTTGACAAGTTCTAGCTGCATGGTTTCAGTTCCAAGTGTCAAATATCAGTTAACAGAGGTGTGTGTCACCAATCAAGGGACTCCAAGGAACAGATGGCACACTGAAAGTCATGCTCACAAAGATTTATATAGAAAGATGCTCATCACAACATTATCTATAATAGCAAAAAATGACAGACCCTAACTGTCCAATAATAAATTATGGCCCTTCAATATAAAGGAAAGTATGAGGTCACTGACAAACATCTTTTTTAAATGATTTTAAGGGATATAATAAAAAGTGAAAGACCAGACTACAAAACTATACATGATTACAGCTATGAAAATTGTGTGTGTATATAAATGGCTTTAAAAACAATGATTGGGAAAACAGTATCTACTGTTGGAATTTGGAGTGACTTTTATTTATATAGCTTCTGTATTTCAAGATTTTCTTCAATTGGCATGCAATTTTTTTATAGTTGTGTATGAAAAGTCATTTAAAATTTGTTCTCTTCTACGTAGGCGAGAAGGGCAGACAGTTAATTCTGCTTGTATGGACACACTGATGGCTTATATGGTAGAGATCTCCCTGGTCTGAACTTGACCACATGGGGAGGTGTGGCAGCTTTCAGCGAAACTTGTGAACCTCATATACATTATTCATTCATTCACAAAATTCATTCATGACTACCTGCTAAGTTCCAGGAGTTAGGGCTATAATCATGCAGAGGTTTTGGAGGCACTTAGAGTATGATGAAAAGATCATAAAGGTATACTTAAAACAATATTACATAAAGTGAAAGGAATGAGTTACTGTTAACATAATTTTAGGTACAGATAATGTCTTAAAGGAATAAATTTTAAAAACTAGACAGTTAATAAAATCAAGCCTAAATCTTCAAAGTTTGATAGCAGTTAGAGACACTTAGTAGCTGTTTAAATTTGGACAAGTCTTTCTAAGACTCAATTTCCTCTCATGAAAGATGGGGATAACACTAGCTAACTCACTCTATTTGTTCTGAGGATTGAGTGGAGTAAAAAAATTATATATAAAAAATATCTGTATATATCACAATTACCACTAGAGAGCCTAGAATGAGAAGTGCATTTACTACTTGGGTGTTGTTTATTGTTACTATTATTATTATTAACAACAACAATGGAGACTAGTGGCTGCAGTTCACACTTTACTTTCTATTACATGACATATTTCCTCTACTGCCAATCTTGCTATTGAAACCTGATTTATTAAGGACCTCGTGGTGGAGCGCTCAGGGGAGAGAAATAGCTGGAATATTCAGAATCCATATCAAACGAAGCAGAGAAAATGTGCCTGTTCACTGTGCTCATGTATTAACAACAGAAGTAAAAGTTTTGAGTTCTTTTTAGAGTATTCATCATGTATGCCAGATAAATGGACATGGACCAATGTTTTGCGAATGAAAACAAAATGGGGAAAAAAATAAAAATCAAGGATGTCAAAGCAATGTGGACAGAAGACTCATTAATAGAAAATGAAGAAAAAATTATATGGAGTAATTGGAAATATACTCCAAGGATTACTTGTTTGGTGTCACCCTTTCCCTGTCCCACAGGCAAGGACATCGTCTATTTAGAAGAGGCTCCATTTTACTAAAAGGTGGCCGTTAACATGAGGGTAAAGTGACATCACAGTTCAAAGCCATGAGACTAGAAGCTGTTGTCCTTCATGCACTTTATTTCTAATAATGCCAGCTTCTAGAGAAATACCCTAACTGAAGAATTTTCATTTGTTTATCACAACTGAAAACTAATTGTTCGGCCATGTCTACCCTTCTGTTGAAATGTGGTGATGTACACTGGTACATCTCTGCAATAGTCAAAAATACTGCTCACCAATATTTGTGGCTCTCCATCTCCCAGGAATCAGGTTGGATCACACTTCTTGGCTCTTGTGGTAGGAGCGCTATGCAATTTTTACAGATGGATGAAATGTGAGCAGATATACGTGTGGAGCTTCTTGGTCAAGTATTTAATTGCTGGCATGAAGATTCCCCCAGTTTCCCTTTCTCTATGGCACATTTGAGATAGTGACTTCTTCATCAGCCTGAGTTCCTGAATCACTAATAGGAACAGAGCCCATTATACTCCATTGAATATCTGTGGGTATGTGGTTTGAGCAAAAAATAAACCTTTCTTGTTTTACGCCACTGATATTTCGGGATGGTTATTCGTTATATCATTACCTAGCTTACCTGTCTGACATTAACTATAATGTAACAAATGACATGATACCATTAAAAGCTGATCTCTTTCACTTCTTCAAATTGCATTCCAGAACAATTTCACATTTCTCCAGGCATTACTGAATTAAAAAGTAAGAATTGCCATTCCCTTGAACATGGCCTATAATCATGAGTATACTTGGGTGGAAAATTCATAAACAAATTAAAATTAGAAGAGGAAAATGATAATGCTTAGTTTTAAAATACATTCTGAATTGTATCCATTATTTTATAGAGAAATATAATAGGAAAATTTAAAGTTGCAAAGAAAAAATAAATCCTTCTATATAGAGTTTACTTGCTAGGACTAAAAAGAAACATAAATGCAAAAAAAATGGTGAACGCTTTCCTAAGAAACATTTTATAATTTGAATAATTCTGTAGTATCTTGGAAATGTTTATTATTTTTAAAAGCATTTCAAAGTTGTTGAACCTGCTTCATATTTCTTGATTACCAAATCATCTTCATTATATTTCAAACCAATTGCTTGTCAAAAATACATTATAAAGAACTTCAGGCATTTACAAATGATGCCAATATTTAAAAATTGATTCTTTATTCCGATTTCTAATCCTTGAATAAAACATAAAATCCAGTTAATATGTTGTAGCAGGTTCTATTTATTGCCCCATCTCTCCCAGCACTCATTCAGGTCCCTCCCAATGGGCAATATTTCAGGAGATGTTAGTCCCAGTCTCAACCGCAGCCCCAAAAAGTGAATTCCAATTGGTTTAAGGCAGTCAGTGCGGTCCCATTTCCCTTCCCATGTGGATCAGACACATGCACGGCCAGTCTGCCGAATGAAAGGTGAGAAGCGTCTTCTGGAGGACTTCTGAGAAGGATTTTTCTTACTCTTCGACAGTTTAGAGGAAGAAATCATCTCTTTTTGTGAATGTTACCATATCTGAATATGATGCTGACAGCTTCTTCAGCCTTCTTATTACCATGAAATTTCCACTTCTGGTCTGGCCAACATATGGAGGAGGTTTCAGCAGAAACATGGAAAGAATTGAACCATTGATGAAATCACTGAGCTACTGAATTAAACAACTGTGGAATGTTCACGCTTCTTGTCTTTTTGTTATAAAATAATAAATATTCTTCATTGTTTAAGTGATTTTGAGTTTTCTGCTACTCGTAGCCAAATATATGCTGATTCAGAAATTAATCATGTTCTTTTCTATTCAACAAATGATACTGGGATAATTGTCAAGCCACATGTAGAAGAATGAAACGGGATCCTTATCTTTCACCTCATACAAAAATCAACTCAAGATGGATCAAGTACTTAAATCCAAAACTTGAGACTATGAAAATTCTAGAAAATAACATTAGAAAAACCCTCCTAGACATTGGCTTAAGCAAAAACTTCATGACCAAGAAATCAAAAGCAAATGCAACAAAAACAAAGATAAATAGATGGGACTTAATTAAACTAAAAAGCTTCTGTGCAGCAAAAGAAACGGTCAGCAGAGTAAATAGACAAGCCACAGAGTGGGTGAACAAAAAATATATATATATATAAATACACACATATATACATATACATATATATATATCATGAATACTACCGGTATTCCATGGTGTGTGTGTGTGTGTGTGTGTGTGTGTGTGTGTGTATATACACACACACATATGTATATATGTACATGCATTCAGGAGATGTTAGTCCCAGTCTCAACCCCAGTTCCAAAAAGTGAATTCCAATTGGTTTAAGGCAGTCAGCGTGGTCCCATTTCCCTTCCCATATACATATATATATATGTGTGTATATATATATATATACACACACACACACATATACATATATATATATACACACATACACACACACACACATACACATAAAAAATGGAATACTACTCAGCCATAAAAAGAAATGAAATAATGGCATTCACAGCAACCTGGATGGAATTGGAGACCATTATTCTAAGTGAAGTAACTCAGGAATGGAAAATCAAACATTGTATGTTCTCACTTAAAAGTGGAAACTAAGCTATTAAGACACAAAGGCATAAGACTGATGCAATGAACTTTGGAGACTCGGGGGGAAAGGGTGGGAGGGGGGTGAGGGTAAAAAGACTACAAATTGGGTACAGTGTATATTAATCAGGTGATTGATGCACCAAAATCTCAGAAATCACCAATAAAGAACTTATTCATATAACGAAAACCACCTGTTCCTCAAAAACCAATGTAAATAAAAAATATAAATACATAAATACATAAATAGGGGTAATAATAAGAATTTTTAAAAGAAGTTAATCATGTTTTTGAGGTTTGTACT
The DNA here is from genome assembly GCF_000951035.1 of Colobus angolensis palliatus. Lineage (NCBI taxonomy): Eukaryota > Metazoa > Chordata > Mammalia > Primates > Cercopithecidae > Colobus > Colobus angolensis. The sequence goes on along the minus strand of NW_012115489.1, from coordinate 6,760,267 downwards.
TTCATGATGTTGATAGATGAATAGCATAAGTTTTTCTCTTGAAATGACTATAATTTGTATTTAAAAAATTGAAGGTTTCTCTCTGCTGGTTGAAGATACTTATCTAGCATCAACAAAAATGAAGAAAAATCTTCAGAAATAGAACTTAATAAGAAACATTTTAATTTTGTAATGAATCTCTCCATTATTTCTCAGAAAGCCAGACACCTCTAAAGCTTCCCAAATAACCGTAATTAATTATAGGTCTTTTGGTCTTTTGGGTACTCAGTACCATGTTTATTTCTCTGAGGAGGAAGACCTAATGCTTACTAAGCCACTATTTATGTCAGCCTCATCATGTAATTATTTTATTTAGCCCTTGCAGCAACTCTAAGAGATGTAGGTGTTACTGGCCTCATTTAGAGATGAAGAACCTGAGGATTTGGTAACCACAGTTACCTGCCAAATGTCATATATCTCATAAGAGGCAGAGACAGAATTCAGACCTGGGCAGCCTGACTGAAGAACTTGGGAGCTGACTGTATTGTATCAAAGTTAAATTAATTGATTTTATAATTATGCTGTTGATTTCAGTGGTTACAAAGATGGCTGTGAATTATTACTCTTCCCATTGAGATGTGGTTTGTAATTCTCCTCCTCCTTGAATCTTGACAGGCTTGTTGCTGCTTTGACTAATAGAGTACAGCAAAAGTGACACTGTGTGACTTCTGAAGCTGTCAAAAAAAAAGGCCTTGAAGCTTTTACCTGATTTACAGAAACACTTGCTCTTGGTGCCTTGAACTGCAATGATAGAAATTCAATGACCCTGATGTCACCATACCATGAGACAACAAAAGACACATGAAGAAGCCACATGTAGAGGTTCTGGCAAGAGGTATAGCTTAGCCCAGATTTTGACACATCCAAATCTAGACACCAGGCATGTGAATGAAGAAGGCTTCAGATATTTCCAGATTCCATATGTTTAAAACACCTTCTGAGGTCTGAGTCTTCCAAGTTGAGGCTCCAGACAGCATGAAGCAGAGACAAGCCATCTCAACTGTCCTCACTCCAAATTCCTGATCCATGGACTCCATAAGCAAAAAAAGCAACTGTCATTTTACACAATTAACTTTGGATCAGTTTATTGTACAGCAATAAATGACCAAAATAGTTGTGTAAGAGAATGTCTCTACTCATAGAAAATATACAATGAAGTGTATAGGAATAAAAGGATATAATGTTCACATTTCACTCTCAAGTGACCCAGAGAAGATAGTATAATACACATATATAATGTAATTTTATACATATAAATATATACATAGCCAATACTCTGGCCATGTAAGGTAATATATATGTGATCTATATTATAGAGAGAGAGAGAGAGAGAAAGAAGAAGGAAGAAGAAAGAAAAAGAAATAAAGAGAAAAAAGAAGAGGAAGAAGAAGAAGAAAAGGAAGAAGGAGAAGAAGAAAAGGAAGAAGGAGAAGAAGAAGGAGAAAGAGGAAGAGGAGGAGAAGAAATTTGGCAAAATGTTAATAATTGATGAATCTGAGTGAATATATATGGAGTTATTTGTATTATTCTTGAGACTTTTCTGTAGGTCCAACATTATTTTAAAATAAATTTAAAAAGAGAAGCCATGGGCTTTTCACTGTAACATGAATGAGATGTCATACCTGTGCAAAACCATTGCCAACAACCCAATGCAGTATCTAGTTTTCTGCTAAGTTACATGGTACAGACCATATCACTTCATTTCTATACATCAATATTCATCTGGGAAGGATATATTGAGAAGTAAAATAGAGTTCCTCTGCATTTCAAAATGAAGGAAAAGAATCACAACAGCATTATGATTTTACCTGGAATACAGGACACATTATAACATGTACTCATTTGCAAACTGAAAGTTGGCTTTTCAGCTGTAAGAAAACTATGGTTTCCTCTCCAAAACACCTGTTTGTATAATTATTTAAAAGACAAGAGGCACCCAAGAAGCTGGGTAGAGTCAATGGCTCTTCAGAAAAGTAATCAGGTGGACAGTTTTATAATCTTGCAAATTCAAAAACCTAGGTGAGAGCAAATTGGAAAAATAAATACAATAAAAAGTCCCTTCAGAACTGGGTTTCATTAAACTATGAACAAGAATTGTCTTGTGTTCTTTGCCTGGCTGCACATGAGAGCTGACAGCAGCTGATCATGCTACACTGAACATTGGTAATCACAGCACAATTGGTCACAAGCCTGTCGTAGGGAGCCTGAGCAGACAAGTTAACAGCAGAGCTATGAGGCTGAATTTTCTGTTATGGCATGGCTGTCTTCTTTAGGTGATCAATATGCCATTTTACTCACAAATAGAAACTTGTTTTTCGGATTGTTGGGACTTTTTGCTCTTAGTTCTAAACAATGCCTTTGATCTTTGGAGGACTTTATTGCTTGCCTCCTTTCTCAAAAAGTAACTGGGCAGGAATAAAAAAGGAAGGCTAAGGCCTGAGCTCAAGGTCCTCTGCCAATGCAGACTCACCAAAATTAATGACCATAGGGCATGCTTTCATGGGACTATGGGCAACTGAACTGAGAGTAACTAAGGAGTGTGCTTCTCGGCCCTCAGCTACTGGAAACCATGCCCTTAGCACCACAAGGCTGACCACTGAGAAATTCCTAATCGCACCTTTGTTTTTGCCTGGTGCATTTCCTATTGTTGCTGTAACAAATTAGCACCAACTCAATTGCTTAAAACAACAGAGGTTTATTATCTTAAGGTTCTGGCAGGGGCAGGAGTTCAAAGTGGATCTCACTGAGCTAAAGGCAATGTGCCAGCAAGATTACAAGTTTTCTGGAAGTTGGAGGGGAGAATCTTTTTTGTTGTCACTTCCAGCTTCTTGAGGCCTCCTGCATTCCTTGGCTCATGGCTCCCTTTCCCTGTCTTCAAACCCAGGAATCACATCCTTCCAACTCTGCTTCTGTCATTGCATCTCTCCCTCCATCTCTCATGCTCTTTCCTCTTCCCACTTTCCCTTATAAGAACCTTTGTGATTACACTAGACTCACTCAGATAATCTAGGATAATCTCACTATTTCAAATCCTTCACTTAATCACATCTGTAAAATCTGTTTGCTCATGTAAGGTAATATATTCTCAAATTTGGAATATTAGGACTTGGATATTTTGTGGGATCATTATTCTGCCTACCATATCTGCCATACTTCAGACAGCATTAGACTTAGGGTCTCCATGAAATTGGGAGATTTTTTAAAAATTGATTATAAATGATACAAAGCAAAATACCAACTATCAAATATCAAAATATCAAATATCTGCTAATACTAAGGGTATTCTAACCTCTTTGCTTCTGATCCCAAAGGATCGGTCCAGAGCTACCAGAATTTTCCAGAATATTTGGACTTTGAATATTGCCAGAACTATCTTCCCATCTCATATTTCAGTTTTCTTATGCATTCTTTATTCTCTGACTCCACAGACTAGCTATATTTCATAGTAGAAAACATGGCAGTCAGAGTTTAACAAAAGAATAAGAGAGAAGACTTCAGCTTTCTAATCTAAAGTTAAAAACCTCAAAGAAGACTCATTAGTTCTACTTCAATGAGTGGTTTACTCCTAGACCAGTCAACTGTGGTCAAAGGGCAAGTTCACGTAAGAGCAAAACAGCTGTGGCACTAGTCCTCTGGCAGCGTGTGTGTGGGAGGCAGGTGATGGGGATGTCTAATTCCCTTGAGATTGGTTACTGTAACACATAGAGCAGCGCCATACAACAACTACACTTCAAACTTTCCATTGACCTGCCAGACAATGAAGGGTCTTGAATTGGGGTAGTGATACCCACTTCAGGAAATGAGGACATTTGTTACAACAATAAGAGATCTCCTGGTAGTTGTCCCCAAACCTGGTGGTCATCAAAATCATTTGGAGAGCTTTTAAAAAATATTTATTCTCAAATCACACCCCACACCTACTAAAACAAAATCTCTAGAACTTGGATAATAGCACACAGTTGCTAAAAACCCAATCATGAAAACGTTTTCAGATCTAGGCTGAGGCAAGTGATATGTATCAAGAATCACACTGCCTGCCTGCTCCAAATGCTTGAATGCTGGCCCTAGTCCAAACTCTTACTTCTCATCCATTTTCTTACACCCACCTTTTGGCTTTGCTACCTTTCCTAAATCTGTGCCAATGCAATCAGATTACATGATTATCAGTACTTTTTTCTGAAAATGTGTTCCTTTAACCATCATGTTTGAGTCCTCTGCTTGACCAACTGCATTGGCCAACTCTAACTCTAGCTTTAAGCTCAGGAATCACAGGAATCAGCCTCCACTTGTAAGTGAAGTGTTTCATTTTATCCTATTGTCTCCATACTGTTTATTACTTTAAAACAGTGAGGAATAGAGCCAAATTAAGAAGAGAAAATTACGGAGAATGGATAAAATGAGAATACTGTGATGAACTGGGGTGTCATATTAAGGGTTATGCAATTTATCCTGTAAGTCAGTATTTTTCAAAAGATAGAGCCAAGATCACCTGGACCAAAATTACCTCAAATAGTGCTACTAAAAGAGAACTCTCTGTACATTATTTATTATGGTATCCAACAAGATAATAACTAGAATTTAAATCATAGCACTAGAATGTAAATCATCAAACTACTTCCTTCATCCACAAAATCTTGCTGCAAGAAAAATAGTTGACTAAATTTAACAGTGTAATCAACGATAAACTTTATATACACTCTGTTACAAGTTCATCATCCCATGAAAACCAGCAAAAATCTGTTCTCACATAGGCACTTTAAGTATACTTAACCTAAGGTACTATTTAAACAACAGCAACAACAATAGTAACATACTTAACACTTATTACATGATTGACATAGTTTCAAGCACTTTACATAAATTAATACATTTGAATCTGGCTAAAATCCTATGAGATGGGTAATATTTTCTTCATTTTTAAAGACAAAAAAACTGAAACAAAAATAACCCCAAAAATTTGCTCAAGGGCACACAGGGATATGGATATCCATCACTCTTACTAGAAATCTGATGAACCCAAATCTCTTTGTTTAGCACTCAGGAACTCTTATTTTAACTAGATCTCTTGGTCCTCATCTCTATAAAAGGAGTCCTTGGTTATGTTAAAGCAGGGAATAAAAGAATTTAGATTTTAGATTAGATAGTTAACTCTTAGCCTAATATGAAAGGCCAGCTGGAGGCAAGAAAGATTGGAGATAAGGAGACCTGTTTAGACAGTCTGAAGTCCTTGAGGACAAGAAGGTCTCACCAAGGCAGGAGAAATCAAAAAGAAAGGACAAATATCAGAGATGCACTGAAGACAGAATTCAGCTGAATGATTAAGCACCTGTTGTGTCAGGCACAGCATTAAGTATTCTACATATGCAACGCAGACGTAACTAGATTCCATATGGACACTCTAGGTGGGTGCATCTTGAAGCAGAAGACAGCATATTATCATATCCCCCCAAAATGTTACTGAGTAATAAGGATTTTACTGAAGATTTTACAGAGCTTCAGGTGTTATGCCTTAATCCATACATTCTAGAGGGACTGAGTGCAAATTATTCCTGCACCCTTCATAAAAGTAGGTGCTGCTTCCACTTGGCAGCAGTCTCAATCCCTGCTGGCTGGGCTTCCAACAGTTGTGCTCCTGCACTCCCACATTCATGGTGGCGATGCAAAATGAATGCAGAGGGTTAATTTTCAACAGGTGCCGGGGGAGCACCATGTTTGTATATCCCAGATCACTTTTCCTAACCAGGGGGTAGACAAATATATCATGCTTTTTTCTTGGACACAATCTGGTTCCTGGCTACTGTTTCACCTAAGCTTTGGAATTTGTTTTTCACATCTCAGCATGGATACCACAACTGGGTTGATTGCCCTCATACTATTACTTGAGCCCTGTACTTTCATTTATAACAAAAGCTGAAGATGCCATTAAAAATCCAATTGATTTCCATCTCAGGTTGTGTCAGGGGGTGACATTATGTAAAGAAACAAGCAAGACTGTCTGGTGAATGATCACAGAGGCTCAGATTCTCTGGTAACACACGGATCAAGACAGGGAAAATTTATCTTCCCACAAGAAGTCCTCATTTAACTTCTGCCAAGGGTGACAAGTATTACTCTCAGACATGTTGACATGTACCAGTGGGGCACTTCAGCCCCAGTAGTAAATTATCTGCATACAGGGTTGTTCTCATCAAAGTGCAGTGTGGGGATGGGAGAGTTAAAGGAGGGTAGGGAGGGTTCTTCTAGAGCAAGCCTACTAGCTCCCTTGCCTCATCCCCACATACCTCCTCTGCTGACCTTTTGCTGGTAAGTTTGCCAATAAAACTTGTCCATTAATCCAATAATGTGAGACATTATCTATTTGTCTTTAATCTTGCCATAACACGAAAAATATCTTTTTTCATATATTCCATATTTTATTTGATCTATATATTAACCATTTTACAGTAAAGTTCTAAGAAGATAACTTTTCCAAGCACATGAAGGCCTGAATGAGATGTTAGCATACGTCTGTTAGGCTTTGGAAAATGAGAAGAACTGAGGATAATTTCAAAATATCTTGCTTCAGTACCTAGGACAGTGATTCTAATGGAAATATAGATTGTAGAAAGAGAATGGTCTTAAGGTAATAAAATGAATTTAGTTTAAGTTATTTTAAGTGTCATGTATAATGGGAGATTGTAACGTTTGCAAATTGTATCTCCTAAAATTGATCACAATGTAAATGAGAAAAAGAGCTATGTTTATACCTCAAAATAACTGGCACAGAGCTATTTACACAGCAAACAATCAAAATATATTAATTGATTAAGGTAAAAACATGGAGAAATTTTTTTAAAAATTATGTTAGAAGTATTTGGTTTGAAGTCATTTGCCAGTTTAAAAAAAAAAAAAAAAAACTATGTAAGTAGGGCTGGGTGCAGTGGCATATGCATGTAGTCTCAAGCACCTGCAGAAGCTGAGTTGGGAGAATCACTTGAGCCCAGGAGTTCCAGGCCAGCCTGGACATCATAGCAAGACCCTATCTCTAAAAAGACAGACAAATAAAAACTGTATCAGTAAATAATCTTCCTAAGAGAATGAAGCCCAATTTTCTCTTTTGAATTATTTATTCACTAATTCATTTCAGCATTTCTTTCTTTGTTTAATTGAGAGGTTACTAAAAGCATTATTAGGGACACATATGATTCTTAGTCTCAAAAAGCATAAACTATCATGGAGAGGATAAAAAAATTATTAATTATTAATCAGTTATTCCAAACTGCTATGAATGAAAAAAAAAATGCTATGGTAGAGAATAATGGGAATGAATGATGACTGAAAACCTTCTTTAAATAGTGGTCAGGAAACATGTCTCTGAGAAGAAGGCATTCAAGCTGAGAACGAAGAAGTGGAAGGAGCCAGACACCAGAAGTTTTATGGAGAGGGTGTCACATAGCATGAACAGCACATGTGGAGACCCCAAAGTAAAAAGAGTCTGAGACTTTTCCAAGAAATAAGGCTAATTTAACTTCTGGTGTCACATAGGTGGAAGGCCAATGTGCCACTAAAAACAGAAAGTCGGAAAAATTTAAAAATCACATTTTTAAGGTACAAGAGGGCTGTAGAGGACACAAGGACTGAAGGGAATACATTTCAGAGAAAGAACCTTTGAGAGGTGAGCTAAGGTTCTGCCACTGTCCTCCTGGGGCATAGGTTGTCTTGGACATAGGCTAGAGGCTACAAATCAGGAACACAGGTAGCATTACTGCTGGGGGACAGACAAGCTGTTAGAGTAGGTAGATAGGCAGATATGAGCTGGTCAGGATAGGGCCCCAAAGAATGTCAGGTGGCTGAAGGGTGACTCCCAAGCAATGGTCAGGTAGCTGACAGGGGGGGGGGGGGGAATTTCCTAACAAACAGGAGACACCTTGAACTTGTGAGCAACAACTTCCCGATAAGAACTTAAAATGGCAGACATTCACCTTCCTCTGTGACATGTCCAGGCATGCGCAGTAAGGAGCAAACTGGCGGAATTTGACCCATATATGACCTTCCTCTGGGGGCGCTACACTAGTATGGGAATATTGCCCTAGGGGAGCAAGCGCATAACTTCGACTACCAAAGGGTGCAAGCAGCCTCTCCCAGATACTGACGCATCACTGCACTTGCCGCTAGTAGCCAACAGCCTTCCTTGTGGAGGGATGACTAGAAAAGTCTGGGGAAAAAGCCAGAAAATAGTAAATCTGTAAGAGCCCCGAGCTAACAATCAGGTAGAGCACTCAATCTTTTGAGCTGCACTCTTGGTTCCTTAAAAGTGTACTTTTTTCTTTTTTTTTCTTCTTCATTAAACTCTCGTTTCTGCCTTAAATCTACTTCTGTCTCTTGGCCAAATTCTTTCTCCCAAGTCTTTAAGAGAAGAATTGAGGACTGTTGACCCTGCGTGGAGTCCCCAGTGGTAACAGAACCAGTGGGATTTTTTGGTTGTGAAGAGCAAGAGGCTCTTCACAAGTATTACGCTCAAACATGTTGACATGTACCAGTGGGTATATGTCAGAGGCTAAAACATTAAGCTGAAGCCTCAGAAAAGCAGACAGAGCTTTCCTGTACTCTCTTAGTGCTTAACAGCAAAAAGTCTGGGAGGAAAATCACAAGAGTTGAAGGCTTTTGGCCAGGCTCCATAGCTCATGCCTGCAATCCCAGCACTTTGGGAGGCCAGGAGGAGGTAGATCACCCGAGGTCAGGAATTCAAGATCAACCTAGCCAACATGGTGAAACCCCATCTCTACTAAAAATACCAAAATTACCTGGGTGTGGCAATGGGCACCTGTGATCCCAGCTACTTGGGAGGCTCTGAGGTGGGAGAATTGCTTGAATCCAGGAGGTGGAGGACACAATGAGCCAAAATTGAGTCATTCATTCTAACCTGGGAGACAGAGGGAGACTTCATCTAAAAAAAAAAAAAAAAGTTAGAGCCCTGAGAAATAACTCTGGTGGTTTCCATTCACTTTTTCACAAGGGCATTTGCCAATATGGGAGTGTCAGCAAATCTCGAGGCTGAGAATCCAAGCTGGGTCCCCATCAAAGAGCTATTGCTGGGGACAGAAAAGCCAGCAGGTCTGGCAGTTCTACAGGGCAGGAGTGACAAAAATGGAGACCTCTGGGGCATCATTATAGGGTAAGTCATTTTCTTAAGACATCTGCCAATGCTGAAGGTACATGGGGTAGGCTAAATAGTGAAGTCAAAACCTCTCCAAGGGTCTAAAATTAGACAGTGGTGATGGCTGCAGCACAACTCTGTAAATACACTAAAAACCATTGTACACTCAACATAGGTGAATGTAATCGTTTGTAAATTATTTCTCAGTAAAGTTGCTTTTAAAAAATGTCTCAAAATCAGAGTGGAAATTCTTACCATGTTTCACCACTGAGAAGAAGAAATCCCAAAGACTCTTTGATGAAAAATCCCTGGAGGACCAAGCCCTACGAACAAGGGTGAACTAGAAATATACTGCAACCCAGCTTCAACCCATCTCAGTCCAAGTGATAGACTCCATACCCTATCTGCCCAGCGAAAGAAAGAGCTGAAATTCCCTGGTGGGTAATAACATCAACTGGAAGCTCTACTTTTTAAAATATATAATACTTGATATTTAAAATTACTAGGCATGTAAACAGACAGGAGCATGTAAGAGTTACATAACCAATAACTAAGAGAAACAAATTGGACAATAAATGCAGACCATCATGTCATGTAACTCAAATATTAGTTAAGAAACAGGGAATTGACAGGGCAACACAGTTGGCGGGCGCATGGTGACTGTATATCTCCGGAGGTAGTGGGCTAGCGCGGTCTGGGGTCTGCCTCTCCGAGCTTGGGTGAGCGCCCCGGGTGCCTCCTGGGGGCCGAGGCTGAATGTGGTCCCTGGTGGTGGAAAACAGGGGCCTGCCTGGGGTTCCAATGCCTGGCCCATAGCCTTAGGTGCTGGATTCTCCCTTGGCCCCACAGCCTCATAGAAGAAGCTGAGGCCCTGGAGGTCTGGCCTCCGTTGTATGATTATTTCTCTAGAACAATTTTCATTTTTAAAGTTTATAAAGCACTCTTAACTGTGTGATCTCCTCTGGGTTTCTTTTTTCTTTCTTTTTTTAGAGATGGGGGGGGTCTCACTTTGTTGCCCAGGCTGGTCTCGAACGCCTGGCCTCAAGGGATCCTCCCTCCTTGGCCTCTCAAAGTGCTGGGATGACAGGTATGAGCCACCGCACCTGGCTGCCTCTGAGTTTAGAGCCTCGTTGTCCTTCTAGCCCATTTAAGCTGTTGGGCCTAGATTCAGAAAGGTTTGTTGAATGGTGAACAAAGAAGTGAATTCCTTCATTTGACAAACGTTTCCTGAGCAACCACTCGGTGCTAGGTGCCGTGCCAGCACAGAAGAGACCTGGTGCCCAAAGCTTGGAGCCACCATACAAAGCAGGATGGAAGTACAGAGCAGAGAAAGAAAGCTTCCTTAGACCCATTGCTTGCTGTATTCTCCTTTGTACTTGCTTGACATATACTTTATTTACCAGTTCGTTTATTGACTTTCCTACCAGGCACTCAAATTTATTCACTGCTGTGTATCCTCAGTGTCTAGGACAGTGCTTGGAACATGATTCATCGATTCCAGGCAAACCAGAGGAACAAGCATCCTGAAAAGAAATATGTAGAATATGCTATTATGCTGAAGCATGATTGTTGCTTCAGAAGTCCAGCATTGCTATGGGTATAGCTCAGGGGTAGAGCATTTGACGGCAGAAGTCCAGCATCGAGTACACTTAACAATAAAGAATATATTAAATTATTTCCAAAATCTGCTGGGAGTGGTGGCTCACGCCTGTAATCCTGGCACTTTGGGAGACCAAGGTGGGCTGACCATGAGGTCAAGAGATCAAGACCATCCTGGCCAACATGGTGGAATCCCGTCTCTACTAAAAATACAAAAATTAGCTGGGCATGGTGGCACATGCCTGTAGTCCCAGCTACTCTTGAGGCTGAGGCAGGAGAATCACTTGAACTAGGAGGCAGAGCTTGCAGTGAACCGAGATCACGCCACTGCACTCCAGCCTGGCGACAGCACAAGACTCTGTCTCAAAAAAAAAAAAAAAAAATTATTTCCGACATCAAAAAAAAAAAAAGAAATAGGACATTAAAATACCTATGGTTATTATGTTGCAGACCTTTAAAAAAAAAAAAAAAGAAGAAGGAAATAAGGCTAATGTAGCTAGACCATAGATCATATAAGCAAGTGAGATACAAGACTGAAGAAATAAGCAAGAGTTGATCATGCAGAGACTTCTAGGTCATGGTAAAATATATATATATATTTTTAATTCTAAGTCATGGTTTTAAGTAAGAAAGTAAAATAACCCAGTTTACATTTTAAAAAGCAGTATCAAGAAAACCATGTAAGGAGCTATCCAGGTGAGAGATGATGGTAGCTTTGACTGGGATTGTTGTAGAGTATTCAAGATATATTTTGGAGGTAGAACCAACATGACTTTCTGATGGATTTAATGTAATTGACTGGAAAAAGAAAGCCATCAAGGATAACTCTCAGGTTGCTGGTTAAGCAAGAGGCAGTAAATTGGTAATAAAATAGAATAGGGAGCATAAGGAAAGTCCCACTGAAGTTCAGGGGTTTTCCTAAAATTACCAACTAGTCAGTAGCAAACAAGGACTAGAGGCTGGGCATGGTGGCTCATGCCTGTCTTGGAAGGCCAAGACAGGTGGATCACTTGAGGTTGGGAGTTCAAGACCAGCCTGGCCAATATGGTGAAACCCTGTCTCTACTAAAAATATAAAAATTAGCCAGGCTTGGTGGCATGCATCTGTAGTCCCAGCTACTCAGGAGGCTGAGGAAGGAAAATCGCTTGAATCCAGGAAGTGGAGGTTACAGTGAGCCAAGTTCATGCCATTGCACTTCATCCTGGGCTTCACACCAAGATTGTCTCAAAAAAAAAAGGACAAGCACTACAGCACTAGAATAGAGGTCTCCTGACTCTTAGTCCAGTACGCTCTACCATACTGAATTAACTTTTCTTTAGGAAATGTATTCAGTAGTATTACATCTATACATATTTTAAAGACAACATACACAAAAAAATTATGTTTAGAAGTCCAGTTTCCAAGAGTGGTCAATTAACTAATTATGTGGCTTTCAACATAGGTAGCAAATGAAAATGTTTTCAGAGCTAGGAAACTTAAGATGGATAAAGATCAAGTTGTATGATTATAGAGAATGGGGTGGGTGCATCCTTTGACGAACCTACAGTATATATACCACCAGGAGGCATCCAAATTCAATTTTAAAAATATTTTCAACCACTTTCTTGATGAAACTGAAACATTATTAGATATAGTTTACCTGCTAATTAGATGCAAATATGTTTGGTACCATGTTATTTTGCCTTTGAACATAAGCAAAAGATAGGCAATTCCTGTCTAAGTACCCTCCTTTTGCTTAACCACTTATTGAAAAAGGCAATGTATTTCTTGTTTCTTTCTTTCTTTCTTTTCTTTTTTTTTTTTTTTTGAGACAGAGCCTTACTCTGTCACCCAGACTGGAATGGGTCAATCTCGACTCACTGCAACCTTTGTCTCCTAGGTTCAAGTGATTCTCCTGCCTCAGCCTCCCAAGTAGCTGAGATTACAGGCATGCACCATCACACCCAGCTAATTTTTATATTTTTAGTAGAGATGAGGTTTCTCCATGTTGGCCAGTCTGGTCTCAAACTCCTGACCTCAGGTGATCCACTTGCCTTTGCCTCCCAAAGTGGTGAGATTACACGCATGAGCCACCACACCTGGCCAGTGATGTGTTTCTAATTACAATGTGTTTCTAATATAAATATTCATAAATATTTATATTTAACATAGAAGTTCAAATTTTATTCCATAAACAAAGAACTAAAACAGGGCCATGCCTAACTAACTAAACTAATGATCCAAATGTACTGCAATGCAGGGATTATGATTAATACAACACTTTACAACTAAAAACCAAATTAATTAATGGGATTAGCTCACCTGATACATTAATTTTTCCCTAAAGATATGAGGCTGGGAATCTCAACCTCATCATGGAGGGAAGAAACAATAGAAAGAGGAAGAAAAGGATGAAAACAAAGAAGCTGCTGCCAGCAATTTTATCATATGGGTATTTAACAAGAAACCTTTGGGGAAAAAAATTGACACAGAAGAAACTATTTTACATCTATTTCATGAAATTACTTTTGCTTAAAGAAAATGTTTATGTTTCTGGAAGACATTCAGCCAAAATATTTCTTAACAGTTTGTAATTTCTAAATATATTAATATAGAACCAAATTTAGCAGGGATCCATGTACTTGCCTTTGACAAAATGCCTGGATTATATGCTTAATTCTTAACTATTAATTTGTAATTTAGAAATTACAAAACTGTCAAGAAATATTTTAGCTGGATGGCTTCCCAGCTGAATTTAGTAGTTTCTGCCCTTCTGCTTAGAAAAATATATGAGTGTACATTAAAATTTGTGTGCATATAGGAAATCAAACACTGACTTTAGAATAATTCATATTAAAAAATCTGAGACTTAGATGATGACAAGCTTAGTGTGAACCAGTACTGCAATAATTACCACTACTGCTTCTACTGTTACTACTGTTACCACTGATAATAATAGCAATATTTGATTCTAGTCAAAGTAGTATTATAAGATTACCCATTAAATAAACAACTTGAAAATCTACCCATAGCAATGATAAAATAAGTGCATATATTTTGCAAGTTGTAATTGTGCTTAAAATGATATTAACTAGACATTCATAAATCAGAAATCATTAAATTGGGTTAGAACCCCAGACCTCGTGAGCTTCCAGATCAATCCAGAACAAATATGTAGGTGATCAATTTCTGGGTGATTGATTAAAAACCATAAATCCCAAACACATTTTAGACATCAGGGTGAGTTTTGTAGCATGAATCCAGGGGTGACCAGGGCTCATTGCCATGGCCAAAGTCTTTATAAAAAGGTCCATCCATGCTAGAGAGAGTATCAACATTTAAGATTTCAAACTGGGGTCAAACAAACCTGCTGACTTACAAAATGACTCTGATAATCTTTCAGGATGACACACCCATGCCACCAAAATAAGGTCTGATTCCAAGCTGAGGATTTCAGCATACTGGGCAAAGGCAGTTGTAAAATACAAACACAGTGATATGTGCAGGGCAAGAGGAGGGAGAAAACACATACATGTGTGCATAAACATACACATAAATTCTACACAAGATGAACTTGGAAATGAAAATTTCCAAGCGCATGAGAACAACGAGCATCATAAAGATCAAAAGACAGGAGAAATTACTCTAAAATAATAGCAAATATTAAAGCATTCTTCTAAGAGGGGCTTTAAAATCCTCATAGTTATGAGGAGGAGGAAAAGAAATATAATAAAAATGATAACAATATTGACACAAAGTAATGACAGCTAAAATATATTGAGTACTTTTGTCACTAAAGTTGACTGACTTATTTAATACAATGAATCACTAGGAAAATATAGGGGGAAACTTCAATTTTTGCTTGAACCCCATTAAATCACTGAAACTCCACTTAGCTTCTCAATTTGTAGACACTGGCATCAGCAAACACCCTAAGAGAACTAAACATGGTGCCAAATGCTGGAGATTCCTTTGTGAACTTCCCTTCATCCCCCTGAGTCTTACTCTCACTTTCAAAAGCAAAATTAATAATTATGGAGCAAAGACAGGAAGATATGAATGAAAAACAAGTAGAGGAAAACTAAAATCATAGGAATGAAAAATACAATCACTGAAACAAGAAAAGTTAGGATAAGAATCCAACTGATGAGAGAATTGGTGAAATGGGGGACAGTAGTTAGGAATGTACCCAAAACAAAATATAGAGGATAAAGAAAGAAAAACTTAGAAGATACGAAATAAGGAGAATAGATTGAGAAACTCCAACATATACCTCATAATTTTTCCAAAATTAAAGAACAGAGAACATGGTTGAAAATGTGGCTGAATTAAAGAAAAACAGAAGTCATCAGGAGGAAAATTCTTGGTGCTGAACAGAACAAATGAAAGAAAATCCACATCACTGAGTTGTATTGTGATAAGGGTGATGTTTGCATAGGGCTGCACACTGCTCTGAGTGACTCACATAGGAATCTGCTTCTGGCAACAGGTTTTGCAGATTATCCTTCCAACTGAGAACAACTCAGAAGTATGGCATATTTTTCAGTTTATGTAAAAGCATAAGAAAGGTCCCAAGAAAGTGAAGATCGGGGGTGCCACGGTCTAAGCAGAGGAAAGAGGCCCGGAGAGCTAAGCTCTTCCCCTTAAGGGAATTGACAACTCTGAAAATGGCAGCCGAGGGCCAAGAAGCTGAGTGGAGCTTTATACCAATTCATGAGGCTACAAAAATTTGAGTTCAGTGATCACACACAAAGAGGATCCCCAAGAAATAGCACATGGTTTTGACTGAAATTTTATAGAGCTACACCCTAGGAATAATGCTGAACTAGAATTAAATCACATGTAGGTTCATCATGGTCAAGCGGTTAATAACCAGACAGAAAAAAAAAACCAAAAACAAAAACTTGAGAGTTATAAAGCCAAAAAAAAAAAAAAAACCCTTCAAAGGAATTAATCTTTTAATTAACAGATTAACCTCACACCTGATTTCTAGGCAGAAATAATAAAAGCCAAAGACAATAAAATTATATTTTAAAAGAACAGAAAGAAAACATCTGCTATATTGATTTCTATATACAGAAATAAAATACCTTCCAAAAACAAAACTGATAAAAATAAATTTTTAAAGAGAAACACAAACTGAGAGAATTTTTCATGAACAAAGCTGCACTAAATAACAAATGTCATTATGCAGATAGAAGGAAAATGATTCAAGTAGAAAGGCTAATTTGTGGGTAAGTGAACACAGACTGAATAAACAGTATGTGTGGGGATATATCTTAGTGGAGATTAAAATAAAATATGAAGAAAAATAAAGAGAGAATTAAATATATGAAAATGACGCCACATAATTTAAGAAAAGGATAAATGGAGTGAAAGTCTTCCAAAGTCTTCACATTGTCTAAAACATATCCATGTATTAATTTATATTAGACTTTAATAACTCAGGATTGCAGACTGTACTCTCTGGATCAATAACAGCTAAACAATAATAAAAACATAGATAATAATAAGTAAATTTAATACTTTAAATGTATGGAATAAAATATAATTTAAAACAAGTCAAAAGAAGGAAAAAGAGATTAAGCATAGTTAAGACAACTAGAAGGCAAATATCAGGATAATAAATATATATCAGTAATTACATTAAATTTAAAACAAGTATATTTTATCAGTTTGGGTCCTCCAGGAAGCAGGCACCAAGATGAAATGAGAGGTACAAAACATTCATTGGCAAAAATAAAAGGGGAGAGAAAACAGAAGTATACAGGAAGAGTCTCAGACCATCATGCAGATCTGATACGTACAGAAAAATAAGAGGAAAGAAGGAGGACAGAGAGGGGAAAATGTCAGGCTGCAATGCAGCTCTAAGGCAGTGTCAGCCAGGCTGATTGGAGCCTCAGAGCAAAGATTGCCAGACACGGGAAAGAAAAAGCTTGGCTCCAGTACCCCTGTCATGCTTATTCATTGATTGAGAGCAACCTAAGTAAAGAATGACCCTGGGCTGAATGCAGCAGTAGATCCCAAAGCAGTTGGAGGCTGTCAGCTAACAACCATCCTTACAGTAGCTTCTCTCTTAAAAATACCTGTGCAACACACCTCATAGGTGTCACAGTCCACCCTTTGTGCTGTATGGATTCACATCTCCACACATGTTCACACAGCAGCTTCTGTGGGCCTTCCTTCCTGAGAGAAACGTAGAAAAGGAAAGTTAGTAAGACAAACTGTTTCCCCTGCCACTATGGCTGACCATGGGCTGCAACTGGGGCTGACTATCTCCCTACTTCACTATCCATCCTCAATTCTCCTTACCCTCTCTTATTTTTGCTGTGAGTTTTAATGCTTACCTGATAATACTACTCAAAGCCTCATTTCTGAAAGGTCTGAGACTCTGATAATCAGACTCTCCTCAGGACAGGGTTGCAGCATTTGTGTATTCACAATTACAAGTGGGTAAGAAAGTAACAAAATGGACCCACCTGGATCCCTTGGATTCCATATTCCTTGAAATACCATATATTTGTGCCTATTTCCATTGTTAAAGCATCCCTACTTACATGATCCTGGTTATATCATTTTGACCTCTAAAGTCTTAATTCTGGACATACTACTTCTATTGTGCAATGGGCCACAGCTGGCTTCTCTGGCCTTATGATTTGGCAGGTCTGGCAGAACCCAGATCATAATAAGAAATTAGGGATGCATGGTCACTTGGTACCCATGATTAAGTATTCTACAAGGACTCAGTAGCACTCCAGGGGCTGTTTCTCAGAAAGTATATCATTCTCTACTGCATATGGCTTGGTCTTTCTCCAGAACAACAGAAGCCTGCATTGTAATTATTTCACTGGTGCTGGCCATAAATTCCATAATGAATCTTTTTTAAACATAGCGTATTTCCAATAGCATCGTGTTGACTGGACCATATGGTGCAAGGGGCAAGGGTGCTGTGTCATAGCTGATAGCCTTTTGTGTATATGGGCCAGGGCACAGCTTCTAGGTATAGAATATACTGCCTCTAGAACCAAAAGAGGACCATTAGGCATTGTGCAGCAATTTATCTTTTATTTTGGAAGAGATATCCTGACACACTCCTGAGTATGTTCCCTAAAAACTTTACTCATGTGTCAAGGCCATAAGTCTCCATAAATGTATCTTCCATCCTCTGGATTACCAAGACCTAGTTACCACTTGCTTGTCTTGCCCAATCAGCATGATGTCATCAGTGTAATAATGGGTCAGTGTGGTCTTCTGTGGGATATCCAGATGGTCCTGGTGGTTCCAATCTCCTTGAATATATATGTTATGACAGAAAGTAGTAGAGTTAGTATCTAAGGCAACACTAAATTAACTGTTGTTCACATGGGTGCACATTGTTTCTGTTCTACTGAGAATGGAAGAGAACACATTTACCAAATAAAAGACCACATAGGATGTCCCTGAGACATAATTACTCTGCTCTACCAATGATACCATGGCTGGCATGGCAGCTGCAGTTGGGGCTGTCCCTTGGGTGACAGTGGAGTAGTGGATTCTTTAGCATCCATCCAATTTCTACAGGGGCCATAGTGGCTAACCAGATGGATATGATAGGAACCTCCACCCATGCATTTTTTAGATCTTTAAGTTTGACAGTAGTTTTCATACATACACACCAGAATAGTTTTATATTTAATATCTTGTCTTGCATTTGAGACACTTTCAAGTCTTACACTTGTCATTTTCCCACATAGTAGATCTTAACCCACAAGTCAAAAACTCCAGTGAAGGTTTGTTGGCAACTATGGCAATCCCAATTATACACTAGTGACAAGGAATGGGCCCCTTGTAAGGTAGGCTTTAGCCAGCACTCCATATTTTATCTGTCTTCCTGGTGTCTCCACACTAGAAGGAAGCTGCAATGATCCTTCAAGACTCAAGGTGTCAATGTCAACTCAGACTCTGTGTCCACTAGTCCTCAAAAATATTTGGACATTGTCATTTCCCCTATGTACAGTGTATTGTGACCCGAGTAAACGGCCCTAAGTCCATTTGGGGAAGGCCTAGAGATATTTTTATAGTACATACTTGCAATGGCATTGCAGGGTTTTTCTTCTTGATCTGGCCATCCTAGAATTATTGAGTTCCTAATTTGACAATTGGTTAAGTATGGAAAAGTCAGCTGAGCAAGGAATCATGACGTTTTATTTAACAGCCATTTCCCATCCTTCAGTTCCCTTATTCTTGTCTTGTTTGGATGGTAAACGTAGGCAGGACCCCCTGTGGCTATCACTCTCATTGGCTGCCCCTCTGAGCCATACCCAATGGCCTGAATGAATAGAGTGTTCTCTGGGTCTTTCCATGTAAGGTAATCCTCTGGTGAGTCTTCTGGCCTCATAATATATCCATTCCAGCATGCTCACCTCCCTCAGCATTTTTGCTTCCTCTAAAATCTGCCTTAGCAACTCAAGCATTTCAATTTCACTCAGCAGGGCTACCACTTTTTCCAGGCTTCTAAGAACCATCCAAGCAGTTAACTTTACCCATCCCCTGGGGTCTCTGACAGGGTACTAAATCCCGTGTTTGAGAAAGTATTCCTAAGTCAGTGAAGTCTTACTTTTGTTTTGAAAAAGACATCAAATACAAACTGAAATATTTACAACTGAAATGTGTGATATCTGTGATTGTATTTCAATATTCCAACAGAAAGCTAAATAAAATACAATGTTTATGCATGGACTTAGAATATGAAAATGTTAGTAACCATTGAAACTGGTTGATAGACACATAAGAGTATGTGTTTGGTTATTATTGTAAATTCCCTCTTTTGTGTGTATATTTGAGAATATCCATAATGAAAAGATAAACAACAAAAAGACATTAGAAAGCTTCAAATATTTTATTTTCCTGTGGAGTTTCAATATTGGATTTTTTTAACGGAAGGTAAAAAGAAAGGTTTAAATGTAATGAGATCAGACAATGTGAGAGCAGAGCAAATGAAAGAAGATAAAGGAAAGAGGAAGTGAAAAAGAGGAGGAGAAGGAGGAGGAAGGGGGAGAAGAAAAGGAATGACCTGTATATAATAGGGTCTGGTGGAGATTAAAAACTTATATATAACTGAAATGCCACCTCCTCAACATTTTTTGCTTGCCTTCACTTTAATTGAAAGACCTTGTTCCCACATAAGCAAGTTCCAGATACTAAACTCAAGTGATAATATATCACTGCATTCATTTCCTTTCTTTGAGATACTTCAATCAAGTTTTCAAATGGTTATGTAAGTAAAGTGAATTATGAGGCTGAGAGAAAAAACAGCAAATAACTTTTGTAGATTTAGAAAAGAAGGAAAGTTGCAGAAACCACAAATGATTTGTCCACATTGCTGAAATGAATAAGAATGAAGTTAATTTCCCAGCACTTTGGGAGGCCGAGGCAGATGGGATCGCTTGAGGTCAGGAGTTCGAGACCAGCCTGGCCAACATGGTTAAACCCCATCTCTATTAAAAATGCAAAATTAAGATGGTGTGGTGGTGCGTTCCTGTAGTCCCAGCTACTCAGGAGGCTGAGGCAGGACAATCTCTTGAACCTGGGAGGCGGAGGTTGCACTGAGCCAAGATCGTGCCACTGTACTCCAGCTTAGGCAACAAAGCAAGACTGTCTCAAAAAAGAAAAAACAAAGCTAATTTAAGACAACCACCAAAAAAAAATCTTTCCTATCTCTGTCCATCACTGTTTCTTTGGTGATTTATGTTTTTTCTCTAATAATTGAAAAACTATACCAGTAATACATGATAAGATTCATATTATGAAAGACTGTTCATTCTTGTCCATTCGCCTACTCTTCTCTCCGTAGATAGTGTCACAGAAGAGAGAAAATAATATGAGTATAGATAGAAACATGAGTAAAGATAAAAATAAGATAGTTACATAGACTATGTAGATATAAAGACAGATCTTTTTTACACACATAGGGCCATATTTTACATATTGGTCTGCAACCTTTTTATTCTATTAACAATAGGTCTTTGATATCTTGTCATATCAGTACATATAGGTCTACTTCATGATATTTTATATTATAATTATAACATGCTCTACTTAATGACTTTCCAACTGATGAATGCCATGGATTGACTTGTGTTTCCCAAAAAGATATATTAAAATCCTAACCTTCAGTTCTGGTAAATGTGACTTCATTTCAATAGAGTCTTTGCAGATGTAATTAAGTTAAGATGAGGCATACTGAATTAAGTTGGGCTGAAATGGCTGATGTCTTTATAAGACAGAGACACAGAGATGCAGACACAGGAGAGAATACTAGGGATTGCTGACAAACCACCAACCAGCTTGGAAGAGGCAAGAAAGGATTCTGCTCTAAAGGTTTCAAGAGGGAGTATGTCTCTGCTAATGCCTTGCTTTTTGACTTCTAGCCTCCAGAACTGTAGAATGATTAATTTTTGTTATTTTAAGCTGCCATTTTTTGGTATGTTGTTATGGCAGCCTTAGGAAACTAATGCAGTGAATATTTAGATTGTTCACAAATGTTTACACTGCAATACCATCTATGTACACAGGAATATCTCTCTTTAATACATCATCCAAACTCAATCAACCAACAATTCCAAAACATTCCAACAAGGGAGAAGATGTCCTAGGACTCAGGTGGATCTCACTTAAAATCATAGAGGAAAATTCATATAACTGTGATGGTCATTGTTATAATAAAAAAAATATTCATATGGTTTGAGGGATGTTCTGTATAGTATTTAAAGGAGGCACAATTATTTCAGTGAGAAAAGATAGTTGTGTTCAATTATTGATAAATGTTTTTTTAAAATGATACCCTGGAAAGACCTAGCCTGAGCAATCAGAGAACAGAAAGAAATAAAGGGCATCCAAATTGGAAAAGAAGAAGTCAAACTGTCACTGTTCACTGATGATATGATTCTATACCTAGAAAACCCTAAAGACTCATCCAAAAAGCTCTTAGATCTGATAAATGAATTCAGTAAAGTCTCAGGCTACAAAATCAATGTACACAAATCAGTAGCACTGCTATACACCAACAATGACCAAGCTGATAATTAAATCAAGAACTCAATCCTGTTTACAACAGCTTCAAATACATATACATAAATATTTAGCAACATACTTAACTAAGGAGGTGAAAAATATCTACAAGAAAAACTACAAAACACTGCTGAAAGAAATCATAGATGACACAAACAAATGGAAACACATCCCATGCTTATGGATGAGAAGAATCAGTATTGTGAAAATGGCCATACTACCCAAAGCAATCTACAGATTCAGTGTCATTTCCAGAAAAATACCATTATCATTCACAAAACTAGAAAAAAAAATCCTAAAATTCATATGGAACCGGAAAGGAAACTTCATGCCAAAACAATACTAAGCAAAAAGAACAAAGCTGGAGGCAGCACATTACCTGACTGTATAACAAGGATATAGTTACCAAAACAGCATGGTACTGTTATTTAAAAAGGCATGTAGACCAGCAGGGCACAGTGGCTGAAACCCGTAATCCCAGCACTTTGGGAGGCCGAGGTGGATGAATCATGAGGTCAGGAGATCGAGACTACTCTGGCTAACACGGTGAAACCCTGTCTCTACTAAAAAATACAAAAAAAAATTAGCCAGGCGTGGTGGTGGGTGCCTGTAGTCCCAGCTACTCGGGAGGCTGAGGAAGGAGAATGGCATGAACCACTGCACTCCAGCCTGGGTGACACAGCGAGACTCTGTCTCAAAAAAAAACAAGGGGGGGTGAGCATGTAGACCAATGGAACAGAATAGAGAGCCCAGAAATAAAGCCAAATATTTACAGCCAACCGATCTTTGACAAAGCATACAAAAACATAAACTGAGGAAGGGGCACCCTCTTTAATAAATGGTGCTTGGAAAACTGGTAAGCCACATGTAGAAGAATGAAACTGGATCTCCATCTCACCTTATACAAAAATAAGCTCAAGATGGATCAAAGATTTAAATCTAACACCTGAAACCATAACAGTTCTAGAAGATAACATCAGAGAAACTCATCTGGACATTGGCTTAGGCAAAGAATTCATGACTAAGACCCCAAAAGCAAATGCAACAAATACAAAAATAAATAAATCGGACCTAATTAAACTAAAAAGCTTCTGCAGAGAAAAAAAAAAATTTGTAGAGTAAGCAGACAACCCATAGAGTAGGAGAAAATATTCGCAAACTACGTATTTGACAAAAGACTAGTATTCAGAATCTACAAGGAGCTCAAACAAATCAACAAGAAAAAAAAATGAACAATCTCATCAAAAAGTATGCAAAGGATATGAATAGACTTTTCTCAAAGAAGATACGCAAACAGCCAACAACATTTCTTCTTGGCCTTTTGGCTAAGATCAAGTGTACAAACAGCCGACAAACGTGAAAAACTGGTCAACATCACTAATCAGGGAAATGCAAATTAAAAACACAATGAGACACCACCTAACTCCTGAAAGAATGGCCATAATTAAAATGTCAAAAAACAATAGATGTTGGCATGAATGTGATGCAAATGGAACACTTTTACACTGTTGGTGGGAATGTAAATTAGTACAACCACTATGGAAAAAACTATGGAGATTCTTTAAACAACTAAAATTAGAACTACCATTTGATCAGCAACCCCACTACCAGTTATCTACCCATAGGAAAAGAAGTCATTATATGAAAAAGGCACATGCACACGCATGTTTATAGAAGCACAATTTGCAATTGCAAAGATATGGAACCAATCTAAGTTCTCATCAACCAATGAGTAGATAAAGAAAATATGGTATATATACATGACAGAACACCACTCAGCCATAAAAAGGAACAAAATAATGTCTTTTGCAGCAACTTAGATGGAGCTGGAGGCCATTATTCTAAGTGAGGTAACTCAGGAATGAAAAACCAAATATCATATGTTCTCACTTATAAGTGAGATCTAAGCTAAGAGGATGCAAAGACACAATAATAATATAATAGACTTTGGTGACTTGGTGGAGGGAAGATTGGGAGGGGAGTGAGGAATAAAAGATTATATATTGGGTACAGTGTACACTGCTCAGGTGATGCTTGCACTAAAATCTCAGAAGTCATCACTAAATAACTTAGCCATGTAACCAAAAACCACCTGTACCCCCAAAACTCTTGAAATATTTTTAAAAATAAAATTTTTAAAAGATACTCTGCAACTTCATTATACAAGAATGGCGTAATACTATATGTCAAACTTGAACAATTTATGCAATCATCTTACAGAAAAACATTCTTATAAACTACAGATATTTAAATTATTTTCACTGTAGTGTTTAGTATATACTTTTTATATAAATTGTATCACACTGTGATAGTTCTGTGACTATTTTTTCACTTAATATGTTTGGAGTATTTTTCACAAAGGAATATGCAGAGAAGTCATATTTCTCTCTCTCTCTCTACTTTAGAGAATTGCTAGAAATTAAGAGGCAACCAACATTTAGCTATTACAAATGATGCAGTATTGAGCATCACTGAACATAAATTTTCATCCAGAAGTATCTCTAAGTATCAGATTTCTAGAAGTGGGATTTCTATATCAAGTGAGATGATATACAAATGGCAAATAAGCATATGAAGGGATGTTCCACATCATACATCATTAGGGAATAGCAAATTAAAACAACAGTGAGATACTCCTACACAGCTTTTTGAATGGCTAAAATCCAAAACACTGAAAACATCAAATACTGACAAAGATATGAAACAATGGGAACTCTAATTCATTTACTGCTGGAATCCAAAATGGTACAGCCAGTTTGGAAGACAGTCTGGCAGTTTCTTATAAAACTAAATATTGTCTTACCACACAATCCAGCAATTATGCTCTTCAGTATTTACCAAATGAGTTGAAAATGTATGTCCACACAAAAACCTGCACATGAATGTTTATAGTACTTTACTTATTATTGCCAAATCTTGTAAGCAATCAAGATGTCATTCAATTGGTTAATGGATACAGAAACTGTAGTACATCCATACAATGGAATATTATTCACCAATAAAAAGAAAAGAGCTCAAGTCATGAAAAGACACAGAGGAGCCTTAAATGCATATTACTAAGTGAAATAAGCTAGTCTGAAACAGATACATAGTATATGATTCCAACTACATAACACTGTGGGAAAAGCAAAGCTATGGAGACAGTAAAAAGATCAGTTGTTTAATCCCAGCATTTTGGGAGGCCTCCAGACGGGCGGATCACGAGGTCAGGAGAGCGAGACCATCCCGGCTAACACGGTGAAATTCCGTCTCTACTAAAACACACACAAAAAATAGCCGGGTGAGGTGGCGGGCGCCTGTCGTCCCAGCTACTCAGGAGGCTGAGGCAGGAGAATGGCGTGAACCTGGGAGGCGGAGCTTGCGTGAGCTGAGACCCCGCCACTGCACTCCAGCCTGGGCGACAGAAGGAGACTCCATCGCAAAAAAAAAAAAAAAAATCAGTTGTTGCCAGGGAATTAGGGGGAGAGAGGGGTGATTAGGTAGAACACAGAGGATTTTTAGGGCAGTAACATTATTTTCTAAGATACTGCAATGGCAGATACATGATATTATACATTTGTTAAAACCCATAGAACTATACAACACAGAGTGAATCCTAATATAAACTATGTACTTTAGTTAATGATAATATATTAATATTGGTTCACCAATTGTAGCAAGTGTGCTACACAAATGAAAGACAATGATAACAGAGGAAACTGGTGACAGGGAAGATTATAGGAGGACACTGTACTTTCTACTCAATTTTTACATAAATCTAAAACTGCTCTAAAAAATGCCCACTTTTCTATTCAACATCATGTTGGCTACTATATATTTTTTTACCTTTGTCAGTCTGAGAGCAAAAAGACATCAAATATTATTTGGGTTGCATACTATTTTTCAGAAAAAACATTTAATATATACAAAAAGTAATAATTATAAGTTATGGTCACATACTACCTTATTTTTTCATTTACATGATATTAGAGAATAGCAAATATAATTGATGCTGCTTTGAAGGAGCAAAAATCTTAAAAGACCCTCAATAATCTGTCTCTGTCAACTTCTTACTAAAGCCTCAATCAATAAATAATGGCACAAACAGAAGTTCCAAGCAGATTAAAGGATAAAATATATTTTTCATTATAGCTGTAAAAAAATTGGAAGGTTGACAAATATTTTTAATTATAAAATAAATGAAGAAATTATGAAGACAATGACCTTTTTTATTCCAAAAAATATATAATTTCTGCTCTTCAAATAAAAATCCTACAAAAATAAAAAGGTGAAAAACTGTCCAAATTCTTTTTGTGAACTTTCTAGTCTACAGCTCACCACTTTATTTCTCATTGAGCTCACTGGATTCTAACCATGCTTAATACACAATATCAGAGAAAAGTGCTAACATTTTGAAGGAATATAAACTCACAACCCAAAATAATAAGAAATTTAAGGAGTACAACTTCTTCCAAAAAAAATTGATCAACATATACCATTGGAAATGAAATGAATATAATAGCAGCCCACAAATGTTGAAATAAGTATGATAAATATACAAAAGGAAATTAAGAAATTATTAGTAAATAAAAATAATGAACTTTTTAAGTTAATAATTAAAATAAAATTAGAAATATTAAATCAGAAAAAGATAAATTAAAAAAACACAATCAATGAGATAAACACTAAAATGAATACACCTGAACAAAGAATTAATGGGTTCTTTCTAGCAATTCTAGAAATATTCTTAGATGGAATAGAAAGAGGAGAATAGTGCAAAAATATAAAAAGAAAATTTAAGAAAAATGAAAATAAGTTTACAATTGCCAGCATCTGGTTAATAAAACTTCCAGAAGCAGACAAATATAAAAATAATGAGGAGGAGATACTTAGAAAATAATTGTTATCATCCTTCAGAGTCAAGTAAGATAAATACCTTCATATTGAAGGAATACAGAGAATACCTTACAAGAGAGACTAAAATTATATCTAGATGCAGTATAGTAAATGTTAAGAATATAAAAAATAGGCTGAGTGTGGTGGTTCACACCTTTAATCCCGCCACTTTGGGAGGCTGAGGCAGGTGGATCACCTGAGGTCAGGAGTTCAAGACCAGCCTGGCCAACATGGTGAAGCCCTGTTTTTACTAAACATAGAAAAATTAGCGGGGTGTGGTAGTGCACGCCTGTAATCCCAGCTACTCGCAAGGCTGAGGCAGGAGAATCACTTGAACCTGGGAGGTGGAGGTTGCAGTGAGCCAAGATCATGCCACTGCACTCCAGCCTGGACGATAAGAGCGAAACTCTGTCCCCGCCCCACCCCACACCCAAAAAATACAATATAAAAAATAAAGGAAAACTAAAGCTTCTGGGAAGCAAGAACAAATTCCCTACAAAGGAAAAAGAATCCGTTTTAATCAGACTCTCAAATCTCTCAAATAACGTCAATGGATGCAAGAAGAAAATGAAAGAACAGGTTTAAAATGTTAACAGGAAGTAACTTAAACCTTGAATTGCATACCCAGACAAATTGTCACTCAGATGTAAGGGTTTAATAAAAATATTCCTAGACATAAAGGCCTTAGAAGATTTGTCACAAAAAGTCCCTTATTGGATAGCTTTGAGAAAAGTACTCAAATTATTAATAGAAAACAAACAAACACAGGCAATTCTGTAAGAGAAATTAAGGGTAATCAAACACCTTTCATAAATTTTATTGTTAAAAAAAAAGACATCAATACCAAAAAATTACATATATCAAATAACCTATAAGAGGACATAACAAAAAACTCTAACTGTGAATGGTGGGGCAGGTGAGAAAGAAACAAGGGGACAGGAGGGATGCTGATACTCTGTTTTCCAGCAAAAGACATGATTTCTGGATGATTTCAGGATGAGGAGAAATTACTTAATGGGTACTGTGTACATTATTCATGTGATAAATTAAAGACTTGACTTTACTACGGCTTAACGTATCCGTATAACAATATTACACTTGCACCCCATAATTTTGATTTTTTTTAAAAAAAGAAATGTTAAAAGTAAAAGAATAGAAAACTGTATTATGCAAATGGAGATATATATAGTTAATTTTTAAAAAATTTATCATGGAGATGAGTTATTACATAATCATACAATGTTCAATTCACCAGGAAAATGTAGCACTTTAAAATATGTATGCCTCAAATAAAGTAATCTTAATATAAATAAAGCAAAAGTTGATAACTTGTAGGGGGAATTTAGTAAATCATCTTTATAGTAGATGATTTTAATATATCTCACAATGTTGACAGGTGACGCAGAAAACAATTTAGAAGAGTTGTAGATGATTTGAACACAACTAAAGTATCATCATGAACATATTCTTATGTGACTTTCAGTCCAGAAAGTAATCTTGAAGAGATTCTGGAGTTCATTTAGGCCATTTGCATACCAATGCTGCTGATAGCAATCAGAGATCTTGTGATTCTCCCTTCCCTGATATGTTAAAGGACAGTTCCCTACACAGTCACTCAAAAGGAGAGGGAGGAACTAAGCCCTCATGGCCGTTTGGCACAAAAGGTTTGTCCTTCCTCACATATGTAGAAGTCCGCACTCAACAAGAGTACAGATTTTTCCAAACCATGCATACAACATTTACAAAATTTGACCATCTGCTGAAACATATCAATGCCCAACAAATTTTGGTGAATCGATGCAATAAAAACTGTGTTCTCCAACCATAATATATTTCAGATAGGAGCTAATAACAAAAAAGACAAATTATGAATACCTGCATATTAGAAAATCTTTTAAAATATATTTTTAAATACCTCTCAGGTCAAGAAAGACACCATAATAAAAAATTTTAAATACTTAGAAATGAATGATATTCAAAACTGATATTATCAAAATTTCTGGAAGGCAGTGACAGTGGTGCTTCATGTATTATAATTATATTTTTAGATCATACACCTTTAGGGCTAGAGATTAAAGAGCTAAAACAACAAAATAAATCTAAAAGAAGTAAAAAGATCCTAAAGATGAGAGAAGATACAAATGAATTTTTTTTTAATATATAATGTAATCAACCAAACCAAATTCACAATTCTAATGAAGTAGACAATATTTTTGGTATGATTGGTAGTGGAGGGAAAACAGAAAGATAAGAAATAGTATTTTAAATGAAAACTGGAGTATAACTGTAAATACTGCAGAGACTGAAAAGAAAATGAGGAAACACAACTTAATGCTAACAAATTTGAAAGCTTAAGAATAATTAATAAATGCCTTTAAAAATTTAACAAAACTGACTAAAGGAGATGTAGAAAGATTGCATTTTCCTATAACTAGTAAAGGATATAAAGTAAAAATTTTAAAATTTCCTACAGAGAAAAGAGCAAGTCTAGATGGTCACACAGTTTATTCTAAACCAGTGGTCCCCTACCTTTTTGGCAACAGGGACCAGTTTCATGGAAGACAATTTTTCCACAGGATGGAGCAGGGAGGGGAGGAATGGAGGGGATGAGGAGATGGTTTGGGGATGAAACTGTTCCACCTCAGATCATCAGGCATTAGATTCTCTTAAGGAACAAACAACCTAAGTCCCTGCATGCGCAGTTCACAATAAGGTTCCTGCTCCTATGAGAATCTAATGCTCCCGCTGATCTGACAGGAGGTGGGGCTCAAGTGATAATGCTTATTCACCCAGGGCTCACCTCCTCCTCACTGGTTCGTGGTTCGGGGGCTGGGGACCTCTGTAATCTAAACAATTCTTCCAGAAAATAGTATTAGAGGAAATAGACTTCAATTCACTTGTCAAGTCTTTAACAATAAGAGAAGACAAGATATAGCATACAAAAGAAAAATTGCAAGCTCATTATATCCATGATAAATATAGACATAAAAACTATAATGAAAATACTAGCAAACCTTACTCAAAAGTGTATGAAAATGTATCATCCCCAAATTGTTTACCCCAGAATTACAAGCTGAGTTAATATTAGAAAATCTATAAATGCCATTTTCTATCTACATGAGTAAATTGAGATCAATACTTTATTAAATTCAAAATCCATTCATGATAAAGATCTGGCTCTTAGAAAACTAGAAATGGAAGGATAACTATTTTTTTTAACCGACAACAAGCATGATCTTATGTGAGGAAACATTAAAAGAGTTGCTATAAAGACAGAAATGCCTGCTATCTCCACTTCTTTTAACATTGTACTGAAAGTTCTAGTCAGTATAAATTCAAGAACTGTCATTATTTGAAGCTCATATTATTTCTACACAAAACACTAAAAAGTCTCTTTAAAAAGTATTTAAAATAATAGAAGTATAGGAAGATAGCTTTATATAATATAAAAATGCTACATTAGAGCAACAAGGAACAAGAAAACATAATTTTTTAAATTGACAATTGTAACAAAAATTATAAAGTATTCAGGAATAAATAAAACTATATGCAAGACTGGTACATAGAAAATTACATAACTTTGCTGAAGGGCATTTCTAAAAACCTAAGTAAATGGAGATACCATCCCATGTTCATGAATGGATAGAAAGATAATATTACAAAAATATCAGTTCTCCAATTGATGTAAAGATGTAATGCAATTCGAATAAAAATTCCTGAAAGTTTTGTTGAGGAAATGAGAGGGAAGTTAACAAGTAGATTCTAAAAAGTAAACAGAAGAACAAAGGGCTAAGAATAGCTAAGACTAGTGAAGTAGCTGCTCTACTAGATATAAAGCTGTTTTTATGGAGCTGTAGTAATTAAGATGGTATTACATAGATGCTGAGAAATGCCAATAAACAGATGCAACAGAACAGAGAGCCTCGGAGAAGATCCACCTTTATGTGGAACTTTAATAAATGGTAAAAGTCAAGTGGCAGGTTGTTGGGAAAGGAGGAGCCTATTTAATTAATGCTGCTGGAAAATTGGTCATTCATATGGAAAAAAAATGAAATTTGATTTCTACCTCAATCATATTCAACAATCAACTATAGAGGGATTAAGAACATAGATGTTAAAAACAAAACTTTAAAACCCTCAGAAAACATAAGGTGAATATCTTTTTGATCTTGAGGTAAGGGAGGATTATACAAGATACAGAGTGATGACCATGAAGCAAAGTCGATTAATTCAATTTGAAAATTTTGTTCAGTAAGACACTTAACAAATAATTATGAAAACAAGCTATAAACCAGGAAAATATATTTCCAAACAAATAACTGACAATAAAATAGCATCAAGGATGTTTAAAGAATTCCTACAAATAAATAAAGAAATGGCAAACAATCAAATATGAAAATAATCAAGAGAAATGAATAGGTCCTTAATATGGTTTGGCTTTGTGTCCCTACCCAAATCTCATCTTGAATTGTATGATAGTCCCCAGGTGTTGAGGAGGGAACCCGGTGGAAGATGATTGGATCATGGGGGAGGTTTCCCCCATGCTGTTCTCATGATAGTGAGTGAGTTCTCATGAGATCTGAGATCTGGTTTTAAAAGCGTTTGGCAAGTTCCTCCTTCACATACTTCTCCTTGTGAAGAAAGTGTCTGCTTCCCCTTCACCTTCTGCCATGATTGTAATTTTCCTGAGGCCTCCACAGTCATGTGGAACTGTGAGTAAATTAAACATCCTTTGTTTATAAATTACCCAGTCTCAGGTAGTATATTTACAGAAGTATGAGAAGGGACTAATACAGACCTTCATAATATAGAAAAAAAAATAAAAAAAATCCAAGAAAATGCAAATCAAATCACAATGAAAACTAAATATACTTCCATATTATTAGGAAAAATAAAATCTGACAATACCAAGCATAAGAGGTAAGCTACTACTGGGTCCATTTAGGTACTGCTGATGGAGTGTAATTATCATAAACACTTTGGAACATACTGTAGTATTATACTGTATAGTTAAGCATCCATGTACTCTACAACTTAGCAATTCCAATTATAAGGGTATAACCTGGAGAAATTCCTGTACATCTTGCCTGCAGACATGAGAAAAAGTCCATATAATTTCTAGGTTGTAATAGTGAAAAATCAGAAAATAAAAAATAAAACCGGCCGGGTGCGGTGGCTCAAGCCTGTAATCCCAGCACTTTGGGAGGCCGAGACGGGCGGATCACAAGGTCAGGAGATCGAGACCATCCTGGCTAAAACGGTGGAACCCCGTCTCTACTAAAGAACACAAAAAACTAGCCGGGTGACGAGGCGGGCGCCTGTAATCCCAGCTACTTGGGAGGCTGAGGCAGGAGAATGGCCTAAACCTGGGAGGCGGAGCTTGCAGTGAGCTGAGATCCGGCCACCACACTCCAGCCTGGGCGACAGAGCCAGACTCCGTCTCAAAAAAAAAAATAAAAAAAAAATAAAAAATAATAAAAAATAATAAAACCTGGGGCCCAAGATGGCCAAATAAGAACAGCTCCACCCTCCAGCTCCCAGCATGAGTGACACATAAGATGGGTTATTTCTGCGTTTTCAACGGAGGTACTGGGTTCATCTCTCTGGGGCGTGTCAGATAGTCAGTGCTGGTCAGTGGATGCAGCCCAACCAGCTAGAGCTGAAGCAGGGTGTGGCATCACCTCACCTGGGAAGCGCAAGGGGGAAGGGAATTCCTTCTCCTAGCCAAGGGAAACTGAGACACACAACACCTGGAAAATCGGGTAACTCCCATGCTAATACTGTGCTTTACCAAGGGTCTTAGCAAACGGCACACCAGGAGATTATATCCCATGCCTGGCCCGGAGGGTCTCATACCCACGGAGCCTCTCATTGCTAACACAGCAGTCTGAGATCTAACTGCAAGGCAGCAGTGAGGCTGGGGTGGGGTGCCCACCATTGCTGAGGCTTAAGTAGGTAAACAAAGCCTCCAGGAAGCTCGAACTGGGTGGTGCCCACCACAGCTCAAGGAGGCCTACCTCCCTCTGTAGACTCCACCTCTGGGGACAGGGCATAGCTAAACAAAAAGCAGCAGAAACCTCTGCAATATAAATGTCCCATCTGACAGCTTCGAAGAGAGCAGTGGTTCTCCTAGCAGGAAGGATGAGATCTGAGAACAGATAGACTGCCTTCTCAAGTGGGTCCCTGACCCCTAAGTAGCCTAACTGGGAGGCATCCCCCACTAGGTGCAGACTGACACCTCACACCTCACCCGGCTGGGTACATCTCTGAGACGAAGCTTCCAGAGCAAGAATCAGACAGTAACACTTGCTATTCAGCAATATTCTATCTTCTGCAGCCTCCGCTGATGATACCCCAGGCAAACAGGGCCTGGAGAGGACCTCAAGCAAACTCCAACACACCTGCAGCTGAGGGTCCTGACTGTTAGAACGAAAACTAACAAACACAAAGGACACACATACCAAAACCTCATCAGTACATCACCATCATCAAAGACCCAAGGAAGATAAAACCACAAAGATGGTGAAAAAGCAGTGCAGAAAAGTTGGAAATTCAGAAAATCAGAACGCATCTCCCCCTCCAAAGAAACGCAGCTCATCGCCAGCAATGGAACAAAGCTGGATGGAGAATGACTTTGACGAGTTGACAGAAGGCTTCAGTCAATCAAACTTCTCAGAGCTAAAGGAAGAACTACGGACCCAGCGCAAAGAAACTAAAAACCTTGAAAAAAGAATGGAAGAATGGATAACTAGAATAGCCAATGCAGAGAAGTCCATAAACGAACTGATAGAGATGAAAACCATGACACGAGAAATACGTGACAAATGCACAAGCTTCAGTAACCGACTTGATCAACTGGAAGAAAGAGTATCAGTGATTGAAGATCAAATGAATGAAAGGAAGCAAGAAGAGAAATTTAGAGAAAAAAGAGTAAAAAGAAATGAACAAAGCCTCCAAAAAATATGGGATTATGTGAAAAGAA
>NW_012115489.1:6720180-6720598 GCF_000951035.1 Colobus angolensis palliatus | reverse complement strand
CCACAGAAATACAAACTACCATCAGAGAATACTATAAATACCTCTAAGCAAATAAACTAGAAAACCAAGAAGAAATGGAAAAATTGCTGGACACATACACTCTCCCAAGACTAAACCAGGAAGAAGTTGAATCCCTGAATAGACTAACAGCAGGCTCTGAAATTGAGGCCATAATTAATAGGCTACCAACCAAAAAAAGTCCAGCATCAAACGGATTCACAGCCAAATTCTACTAGAGGATTCCCTATTTAATAAATGGTGCTGGGAAAATTGGCTAGCCATAAGTAGAAAGCTGAAGCTGGATCCTTCCCTTACTCCTTATGTGAAAATTAATTCAAGATGGATTAGAGACTTAAATGTTAGACCCAAAACCATAAAAACCCTAGAAGAAAACCTAGGTAATACCATTCAGGACATA
>NW_012115489.1:6719839-6720122 GCF_000951035.1 Colobus angolensis palliatus | reverse complement strand
ATAATGGTAAAGGGATCAATTCAACAAGAAGAGCTAACTATCCTAAATATATATGCACCCAATACAGGAGCACCCAGATTCATAGAGCAAGTCCTTAGAGACTTACAAGGAGACTTAGACTCCCACACAATAATAATGGGAGACTTTAACACCCCAATGTCAACATTAGACAGATCAACGAGACAGAAAATTAACAAGGATACCCAGGAACTGAACTCGACTCTGCACCAAGCAGACCTAATAGACATCTGTAGAACTCTCCACCCCAAATCAACAGAATATA
>NW_012115489.1:6674664-6718164 GCF_000951035.1 Colobus angolensis palliatus | reverse complement strand
GTGCTGGAGAGGATGATGAGAAATAGGAACACTTTTATACTGTTGGTGGGACTGTAAACTAGTTCAACCATTATGGAAAACAGTATGGTGATTCCTCAAGGATCTAGAACTAGAAATACCATTTGACCCAGCCATCCTATTATAATCCTTTGGGATATACCCAAAGGATTATAAATCATGCTCCTATAAAGACACATGCACACATATGTTTATTGTGGCATTATTCACAATAGCAAGGACTTGGAATCCACCCAAATGTCCCTCAGTGACAGACTGGATTAAGAAAATGTGGCACATATACACCATGGAATACTATGCAGCCATAAAAAAGGATGAGTTTGTGCCCATTCTCAGCAAACAATCACAAGAACAGAAAACCAAACACTGCTTGTTCTCACTCATAGGTGGGAATTCAACAATGAGATCACTTGGACACAGGAAGGGGAACATCACACACCGGGGCATATTGTGGGGAGCGGGGAAGGGAGAAGGATAGCATTAGGAGATATACCTAATGTAAATGACGAGTTAATGGGTGCTGCACACCAACATGGCACATGTATACATAAGTAACAAACCTGAACATTGTGCACATGTACCCTAGAACTTTAAGTATAATTTTTTTAAAAAAGGAAAAACTAGAAATAAACTAAGTGTCACAAAAATTCTCATTATAGAAAATATGGGCAAAAATAAAGAAGAAAATATAGGAATATTATCTTCAGTATTTTTCCTATCTGTAAATATAATTTAATAGGATAATACTATAAATGCAGTCTTGTATTCTATCCTTTTAAGTTCACAAATGGGCTGATACTTAGCTGGAAAGCACAGTACAACCATTTTAGTTCCCAAAATATTAAAATATTTCCACCGTGGTCAGAAATGGTTGTCACCTCAAGTTTGCTCATTTGCCCCTAGGAAACTTGCCTCAGCTCCACTACTGGACTTCCTTACATTTCATCAACTAGAGGAATATTTCTGACACTGCCAGAGGGTTCCAGATGTCTACTCCAGCATAATGGTCAGAATCCCATATGATAAGTTGCACCTGTACCATACAGGTATACTATGCCCATGTAATGCATATTTTAAATTATCACAATGCCTGTGTTATGGATATGCCATAATTTATTCAATTATGTTCTTATTATTGCACAATTAAGGTCTTAAATATATTTTCATTTTATAAATATCACTGTTATTGGTATCCTTGTTTCATTGTTTGTGAAATTCCAACTGGGTCACAAAAGGATAATACTGCTAAAGCACTTGGTATATGCTGCCTAATCTCAACAATACTTTTAAAATGTGGTATTTGTTTGACTTGAAAAACACTCTGTAAAGCAAAGGAACCTCCAAGTCCAAAAGCTCCTGAAAATGTAAGAGCACTCCACTATAAGAATTTTCACAACAACTAAATTAAATATGTACTGGAATTTAACACTTAAGAGAACTTTCTTGTTAGATATTATTTCTTTCATTTGACACTCAAAACAATTCTGTAGAAGTGGTATGACAGATATTTCCATTGGTAACTTGCTCAAAAACAATCAATTAAGAATTCATACAGCGAAGACTAAAACGAATCTTCTACATCCACGTGCATTTTCCTTATTCCATAGCCATGAATGTGATTTAATGTTGTATATGCACATTAGTTAATAGTAACCCTTTTCAAATGAGTGTAATTAGAGGTTTATTCTCATCTTTCACTTTAATTTTGACATTGCAGAAACAGCCACTAGGAGCTAGTACTGACTTTATCCAGATTATACCCGTAATATCCTCAAAGCTGGGTGACCTCTATTCCATGCTCATAAATGCACTCCAGTTGCTGATGAGCTTAGACAAAATGTCATGGTTTATTTTTATCTCTGACATAAGAGTTATTTTATCACTCCCATTCAACTTGTAGACAATAAATAAAAATTGAGGTGCTCTACGAAAGAAAAATATGTTGAATAGTCCTAATGAACCCAATAGAGGGTATATTTATACCCAGAATTAATTTGTTTCACTTTAAGCAGAAAATTCATTTGGTCTCATCCTTCCATTCTGCCTCATCTACACAAATTGGCATCCTTTCATAACCAAAGCCTATATTCTTCTGCAATAAAAATATTCCTGATTTTTTTTTTGTTTGGGGGGAATTTGATGCATCCCTTGACAACAAATCTGTTTCCATCCAGTTTTATAATGTCAATTTAGTTTTAAACACATCCCTTTATGCACTCCCAGGGTGCAGCATCTCTCTGTTACTTTAGACTTCAATCTGCTGCAGCTTTAGAGAATGCTGTGGTTTGTCTGCGGTTCATGTTTACTTTTAGAGTTGTATGACTTCCATCAGAAATCATAAATCTATCTTAACTCAGTTTAGACTCGTGTTCTGACAAAAATGTTTGTTCCAGGAGAGTTTCAATAAACATGTTGTGAAAGATAATTGAAGGAACTAATTTCTTAGGGAGGCATGATAGCCTTAGAATATGTAAGATGTTCATCCGTACCTCTCTGGTAGAATTTAAAGTGTCCTAGGTATTTGATTCATGTCACCAAACAATGTAAGGTGATGATTTATTTAAAGATAGAGATTACTAAATGAGTCTGATAAATAAAGAACAACCCCATAAAGAAAGATGAAAAGGTAATTGAACGAAAAAGTGTTTGCAGAGGGAGAGACTTGCCATTCGTTAAGTGCCTGCTAGGTTCTAAATACTTCATGCAATCATAAAAAGTAGATATTACTACAATCCTCATTTACAGATGACAAAACTGATCATATAAATAGCAGAGCCAAGATGTGAATCGAGCTGTGTTTGTTACAAAACCACATTGTGTTTGTTACAAAACCAATGATCTTTTCAGCTTTGTGTACTACAGTGCATATGTTGAATAAGCAGGTGATCTGGCCTTAGTGGTAGGTTGCATTAATGCTCCCAACTCTTCACTGCTTCCTATTAAGATGCCCTTTGTCATGAAACTTCATACGGCCCTATCACTGTGGAAAGAGGTACCCCTTATATCTCAACTCTAGTTCCAACATGTAACTTACTTTGGCCAATGGGATATTAATAGGCATTGTGTAAGCAGTGGCTTGAAGAGCATTTGCAAGACTGGACTTGTGCAACAGGGCAAGTTCAATCATGCAAATGAGCACCAGCACCATGAGAAAGACTCACCGGTCCAGAGAGAGGATGAAAAACACATGAATCAAACCCACCCAGCTTGCACCAGGTGAGCCCAGTGAGTTGCACGCACATGAGTGAATGTAGCCATGACCACCAGAACCGTCCAGCCACACCATCCCCAGTTCAGTCACTTTGGTCAACCTACAGATCTGTGAAAATAAATGCTATTGTTTCAAGCCACTGAGTTTTGAGATGATTTGCTATCAACAATTTTGTGGCAATAGCTAATGAGTATACCTCCTTATACTCTATACCATAGGCATAAGGAATTAGGTTGTGATGCATGTTTTTTCTTTTCTTGTTAATCCTACAGGTTGCACAATTTACAGAAGATTGAATATTGTTTCTATACACAGTTTAGGGAAATTTTTCAAAGAAATAATCCTAGAAGTGTTCCCTAAGAGTCTTTGAAATATTGAAATGACACAACCATAATACACAATTAAACAACTATGAAATAAAAAGTCCCATTTAAAGTTTATAATGCTTTTTAATCTTGCTAGTTTTTCTTATTATTGTCCTTTTACTAACACTCAAGGCATGCTTCTATTTCATATATTCTTTAGTGGCTGCAGTCCACCTTTTAGAATAGGTCTTTGTGGCTATATATCAAACTTTTACCCATACTTGGAGACTTAGCTCCAATTTTCTCTTTAATAAATATTGCTATCAGCTAGTCTCCCTTTCTATCCTAATGACTTGCCACTAGCCAAAAATAATCTCTGTCACACAGTTTTTCCATGGCAATTTATCTGCCCCTTTTTATAGCCTCTTAATGTTTTGCAGTAGAGTTTTGAGGTATTTTTATGCATTCTAACCCATCTGCTATACAGTAGGTCACAAGCTGAATTGCCTCTGGAAGCAAGATGAAAATGATGATTAAATAGAGCTGGCGAATGGCAATCAAGGGTGGTGGGGGTTCTAACGAAACAAAAGAGCATATCCCATCAGAAGGCAGAAAACTGCACTTGGGTCCTAGTTTTTGTCAACAGGAGAATATAAGATCAGAGTTGACAAATCTTCCAATTTTTAAGAAGATTTAAAAATTCACATTTTTTTAATGTAAAATTTCCCAACTTTATGTGAAAATATTCATCTTAAAATGTTGCTATGGTAGATTTCATTAGTGTTTTGAATTCGTTCTATTCCTGTAATAAAATTACATACCCACTTTCTTGGGGCTGAATACAATACCCTGCCCCACTTAGAAAGGCATTGATTGTACATTGTACTCCAAGTCTAGCCAGAGTTTTAAATGTACCACCAGTAGTATCTGATCACAAAATGAGAGACACATGAAGCAGACCTGAACCCTGACTTGCAAGCAGAGTCACCCCAGCTGACCTGAAGACACATGAGCAAAAAAGTCAAATATGTGTTGTGTGCCATTGAGATTTCCAGGGTTGTACTGTACACAACATTTTTGTGTCTAGAATCTGACTTTTAAAATTGGCCTTACATTTTAAGAGAAAAGTTAAAGCACAAAACATTCTGGTAACCAAGTTTCACTCACAGCCTCTAGGTCTCAACCTCCATTACTGTGAGTTTTTTGAAGTGTGAAATAGGTTCACTGTGCACTGCTTACCAGCTTGACTGAGGCTGATGAGACAGAATACACTCACATGTAACAAGTTACATAAAGCAACTTTATTACTTACAGATAGACTACAAGAGAAAACAGAAGCCTAGGATTTCCACAAGGCTCAGAAAAGCTGCCCACAGCAGATGGATTCTCAACTGCACATGCCCCAGTTGTACCACAGATAACTGACCCCCAAAAACAGCCTGCTCTGGGTTTTATACACCAAGGTTGTGCAGCTCTCTGGGCTAAATCATTGAAGGATATCATGTTTCCAGTGGGAGATTGGAACAGAGCCTAGGCTACTCTGGCCAGCTTCTCCTTATCTCAGGATCTTACATCTTCAGCACATTCTGCAGTTATTTTTGAGAACTACAAACAAGAAAGTGGGGAGACATGGGTTGGTCTAAGGACACCTGGAGAACTGTCCTACATGATAGGCATTCATAGTGAGTGTACTTCTATTTAATTTCCTTGTTTCTCGTCTTTGCAATATCACACACTCTGTCCATTACAGAAAAAAAAAAAAAAAAACACCTAATGTTTTACCTAAGAACTGCCACTTTACATCAAATCTATTCTTTTGAAAGATAACAAATGTATTTTGCAGAATCAGATTATGGGCAGATCAATCTCAAAACGATGCTGAGTCATCACTAGAGTAAACTAACTTGAGTTTCCACACACCATTACATACATAAACCCTACAAAAGTAAATAGGACCCTTGAACGGAAATTTGATAAGCCTCCTCCTCATCACTGGCTTACCTCTACTGAGTATTCTGAAACGAATAGAAGCTATCTCACTTAGCAACAAGCTGACAATTCAAAGTTGGCTGCAGTACTAATCCTGGATAACTAAAAATGTTATGCATAAACAAGTTTATTTCTCTCTCTAGAGGTTTTGTTCCACTGTCCTGGTTGGTACATGGACTCATCGGTGTCTGAGACAGGTCTTCTACAGTACTTTTCTGCCATCCTAAATAACATCATTATTCTCAAGTCAAAATGACTCACTACAATATCCACACTCCAGTCCACAAGGAGGTGGAAGGAAGCAGAGGTCAGCCTCCTTTACTTAAACAGGCATGACGTTGAAGTTGTGCACAGCACCTCTGTTCACATCCTAAAGGCCAGAGCATTGTCACATGGCTCCTTGATGGCAAGGAAGGCTGGGAAATGTAGTTTTTATGAAAATGTTGCTACCCAGCTAAAGCTTTTCAACTACTATTGAAGGAAAGAATATGTATTTAAGAGACCGTTAGACTCTGTGTAACATTCAGATAAACATTTTGACAACTTTTTAAACATTCGTTCTGCTTTGGTCAGTGCATGTTAATTCATAAGTAGATCTGTATGTACATTTCTTTAATACAAATCACTTTTCTCCCTTACTTCCACTAAATAAATATTGAGGAAAGAGGTTTTAAGAAATATATTTAAAATAGGACCATAATTTTAGTCTGCCTGAAACGGTCAGAGGATTTTTCTTGCTACCACAGGATCAATATTGGGTAAACTTCATTTTGAAATAAAAAACGTATGACTTTTACAAATGATACTCAGGCAGATGAACTGTATTTATTCACTACATGGTTAGTGGTCATCTATTTACTGAAGAACAGCCATGGGCAAGTCATTTTGTTAGGCAGAGGGCATACAAATACATAGCAAAATGCATGTGATCCTTGTCTTCATGATATCAACCACATAATCACAAAATAGACACATGATTACAAATGGAAGTAAGTGCAATTAAAGCTGATTCAGAGTGCCTGGCAGTATGTAGACAATGGGGATATGAAGATAAATGAGCCCTTAGAGACCACAAAAAGTTTCTCCTTTTGCACTCCAGCATTGACTCTAGCTCTCTTTGTGTATCTTTGCATTGAGGAGAGACCTAAGGGATTCCCAAAAACTATGCCACTCAGAAAGTTAGCTTATTAGTTTCCAGACACCACAGAGTTACACCTGTTAAGAGTGATGTATTGAAAAAAAAGAGTGATGTATTAATATAGCAATTAATTTTTACTCTAATCTAGTTTTCTTCAAAAAAAAAAAAAAAAGCTGAGTAGCCTGTATGAATAATAGAAAACAGCTCAAGGATGTGTTTGTTCCAAATGATGCTCTCTGTTTCTCTCCTGGAAGTCTTATTGAACTGCCAAAATGATAATGGACTTCATTAAAAGCACTGCCAACAATGACTGCTCAGCAGAAATGAAGGAGTATGCTGGGAAATTGCCATTGTTGTGCCAAGATTCCGGGTCTAAAAAAAGAAACAGGTTTTCCTTTAAAGGAGAGTAAGGTACAAAATGAAGTAGCAGCTCCAGATTATATGTTATCAAGGACTTTTTAGAGAACCATGGTTTCTGTTTTTAGGGTTTTTCATTGTACACACTAATATTTTTCTATGTTATTATCAGTATCTTATGACTACTACTCTTACAAAATCCTACTCTGTAGCCCCTGCCTCCTGGAATAGTTGCCCCTTTCTGCACTGTTGCCTCTACCATGACACCCACGGGCTCCAGAATGATGTTCACTCAATTCTCATCTCTGCCTTTAAGCCCACACAAGTGTCTTGCTCCTGCTCTCCTCCTCAGTGTTCAGCAAAATCTCATGACTTAAACAACCAAGAATTCCATGTTCTAACACACAATGAGCACCTGCTGGCCTCAATAAGGATAGTAGGAAGGGGGATTATCCCTGAAGTCAAGAAAACTTGGACAGTTTGCCAGATCTCTGGGAATTTTGGTCTCCACAGTAGTAAAACATAGTTAAGATTGACTGACCTCCTTTACCTTGGGCAGATACAGAGAGCAATGTATCAGATTATTTCATTTTGGTCTTGCCATATGGAAAATTGGATACCTTAGAAAATGGGATAACATGGGGAAAGTTGGACTGAAAAAAGAAGTCTAGTTTAACTGAACTAATTATGTGCTAGGGTAGGACACAAGCAGGATGAAATTAGGATTTGTCTCAAAAGGGAAATGTGGAGGCAGTGTTACAGAGAAACTTCATCTACTTAATCACTCAACTCAAATCTAGACAATAAGGATTAAGTCTGGCTGTAAAGGTTAATTAGCTTTCTTCCCAAGTCCCTCTTATCACATCCTCTGTGAGTATTGATTTCCTCCTTTATGAAATATAAATAGTAATGCTCACCTTTTAGGTTTATTGAAGGAATAAATATGAAAATAATAAAATGCACTAAGAGACACTGTCTGGGATATAGTATGTGTTCAATA
Organism: Colobus angolensis palliatus; assembly: GCF_000951035.1. Classification (NCBI taxonomy): domain Eukaryota; kingdom Metazoa; phylum Chordata; class Mammalia; order Primates; family Cercopithecidae; genus Colobus; species Colobus angolensis. Next base: position 6,710,146 of record NW_012115489.1, on the reverse strand, counting down.
AATATTTTCCATGGAAGCTTATTGTGTGAAGTTTTTATTAGGTGTGCAAAAGAAAGAGTTGGCATAAAGGGGGAACAACATTTAAATTCTTGTCTTGGTGGGACCTTTCCTCTCTTTTTTGAGTACTTCATACTCAAGGACAAATACAAAACAGAAGCAGGAGACTCTAAGAATTATCTAGGGGTGTTCAAAACTTAGAAGGCAGTGAGGCACGCAGGCATGAAAGACCACAGGACTTTGAGGACAGTGTTTGAAGGAAGGACTTAGAAAAAGAACAGTAGGTCAATGTTGCAGGGGGATAACTGATAACACATAAAAGGGATAAAGCTGGGTGATTCAATCTTAAGTGGCTTCCAACCTATCCATGAATGAGAATTACTCATGAAGGAAAAGTTAAAAGAAACAAAATTAGGCAAGATAGATGAGAGTAGTGAGCAAGTGCCTAGCCATGTTAATGGAAGTCAAAGTTTCATTTGGAGTTAAATCACATGTAACTTAACTCCTATTTGGGATTTCTTGGGCTTCTGGGTCTGGATGGTCATTTTCTTCTTTAGATTTGGGGAGCTTTATTTAAATAGCTTCTGCTTCCTTTCTCTTTCTCTGCTTCTTCACAATACCCATAATACGTATATTTGTTCATTTGCTGGTATTCCATCACAGGCTTTCCTTATTCTTTTCAATTTTTTCTTTTTATTTCTCTGAGTAATTTCAAATGAACTGTCTTTGAGCTCACAAATTCTTATGCTTTATCAAGGCTGCTGTTGAAGCTCTCTATGAAATTTTTCATTTCACACATTATATTCTTTGGCTCTAAAATTTCTGCTTTGTTTTTTATGATTTACATCTCTTTATTGTACTTCTCATTTTATTTGTTTTTGCTTTTCTGATTTTATTTAGTCACTTATCTGTGTTCTCTTATAATTCACTAAAATGATTATTTTGAAATCTTGGGTTTTTTTTGTTGTTGTTTATTTGTTTTTTTGTTTTTTTTTTTGAGACAGAGTCACCCAGGCTGGAGTGCAGTGGCACGATCTAGGCTCACTGCAAGCTCCGCCTCCTGGGTTTACTTATACCATTCTCCTGCCTCAGCCTCTCAAATTGCTGGGATTACAGGCACCTGCCACCACGCCCGGCTAATTTTTTTTTTTGTATTTTTAGTAGATACGGGGTTTCACCGTGTTAGCCAGTATGGTCTTGACCTCGTGATCCACCCCCCTCAGCCTCCAAAAGTGATGGGATTACAGGTGTGAGCCACCACACCCAGCCGATTTTGAATTCTTTATCAGGTAGTTTACACATTTCCATTTTTAAGGTTACTGGAGCTTCATTTTATTCCTTTGGTGACACAATGTTTCCCTGATTATTTGTGATCCTTGTGGCCATGCATTGGTGTCCACACATTTGAAGAAGTTGGTACTTATTCCAGTCTTTACAGATTGGCTTTGGCCAGCAAAGTCCTTCATCAGTCAGCCCATTCAGAGATCATGAGTAGGCTTGTTGTTGGAGCCTTCAGGTAGGCAGGCCTGGTGCCTAAGTCTGCAGGGAATAATGATGTGTCTGGGTCTGTGAGATCTAGTCTGGAGTCTGAGTCTATAGGTGTGGCCTGGAGCCTGAGGCCACTGGGGCTGGTCTAGCATTCGAGAAGGCCTGGAAGCTCAATTTGCAAGTGCCAACCTAAAACCTGAAGCTTTAAGCACAAGACTGGCACTCAGTTTTACTGGGACAGGCCTGGTAGTCAGGTCCACAACAAAGTCTGGTGCTCACTTCACTTTCCTACTCAGAAGCAGAGTATATCTTTCTCTGTGCTGTGCTGGCTAGGCCGAGGGAAAGTGTGACATGTATAATTTGAAACTGTCCTTCCTAATATCTTCAATGATTCTTTTTTCTTAATTCTGTATTATACCCAGGTGCTATAATCTCTCACCTAAATTCCTTAGCTCTTATGAAGGTATTTTTGCACAATGAGCTTTTCAAATTGATGTTTCTGCAAAATGATGAGCACAAACAATCCTATTCTGCCATCTTGCTGACATCACTAGGCTACATTTTTTTATTATTATTATACCTTAAGTTCTGGGGTACATGTGCAGAATGTGCAGGTTTGCTACATAGGTATACACATGTCATGGTGGTTTGCTGCACCCATCAACCCGTCATCTACATTAGGTATGTCTCCTAATGCTATCCCTCCCCAGCCACACACCTCCTGACAGGCCCCTGTGTGTGATGTTCCCCTTACTGTGTCCATGTGTTCTCATTGTTCAGCTCCCACTTATGAATGAGAACATGCAGTGTTTGGTTTTCTGTTCTTGTGTAAGTTGGCTGGGAATGATGGTTTCTGGCTTTATCCATGTCCCTGCAAAGGACAAGAACTCATGCATTTTTATGGCTGCATAGTATTCCATGGTGTATATGTGACACATTTTCTTTATCCAGTCTATCATTTATGGACATTTGGGTTGGTTCCAAGTTTTTGCTATTGTAATTAGTGCCACAATAAACATATGTGTGCATGTGTCTTCATAGTAGAATGATTTATTATCCTTTGGGTATACAACCAGTAATGGGATTGCTGGGTTAAATGGTATTTCTGGTTCTAGATCCTTGAGGAATCGCCACACTGTCTTCCACAATGGTTGAACTAATTTACACTCCTGCCAATAGTGTAAAAGCATTCCTGTTTCTCCACATCCTCTCCAACATCTGTTGTTTCCTGACTTTTTAATGATAGCCATTCTGACTGGCATGAGATGGCATCTCATTGTGGTTTTGATTTGCATTTTTCTAATGACCAGTTATGATGAACTTTTTTTCATGTTTGTTGGCTGCATAAATATCTTCTTTTGAGAAGTGTCTGTTCATATCCTTCACCCACTTTTTGATGGGGTTGATTTTAATTGTATTTAAAATCTCTTTCTCTCAAATATAAGGAAGTTCTTATATTTTGGTAGTTCAAGTAAAAAAGTCTATGAGTTAATTTGAGAATAGAAAAACAATGTAATTGAACTGCAAAGAAATTTTAAAACCTTACATCTTAGGCTAAACTAAGAAAAATGTCATGTTCATATCAGTATGAAATATTCTGATCAGTTATTGATAACATAGAGGGGCTTCTAAACACTATTCATCATTCAAAGAAAGTGAGAAAGATAGTAAGAGACTTGGAAATCAAATTACTAAAGGAACTATTAGGAGATCATTTATAAACTTTTTTTCCTAGAAAATAAAACATCTTTGAGGTGTAGAGGGTTTCTGAAAATCTTTTTAAATATTTTAAGTACCACTATATGGAAGAGAGAATATAAATTTTTCCTACTACAAAGAACAGAACTATGGCCAAAGATAGAATACTCATAATTAAAGAAATTGCCTCATGAGGTTGAACTTTCCAGTAATTTGAGTTGTATCAAAATGGAATAGTCTTCCTGTGTACAAGTAGTGAAGTCTTTGTCCCTGGAAGTTTTTTAGCATAAGCCCAGTCCCCATCTGCTAAGAACAGGATGGGGATTAGCGGAAGGAGAAGGAAGTCTAGAGTAGGAAAGAGGTTCTCTTGTATGAGCATCTAATTTTAGACTGAAAACTCTGCCAATTTTAAGGTCCTTTCATCCATGTATATTACTCCATATACCAAAAAAAAAAAAAAAGAGAGAGAGAGAGATTTCCTAGTAATTAGCCTGATGATATTCCCACAGTGGAGAAAGTTATATCCAACAATGAAGTCAGCACAAATTGAAACAAAATGGCCCCTCTGAGAATGCTAATTCAATACCTAAATAAAACTGTATAAATGTAAAAGTGCATAGTACTTATTTATTTATTTTATTTTATTTATTTATTTTATTATTATTACTTTTTTTTTTTTTTCTTGAGACAGGGTCTTGCTCTGTCACCCAGGCTGGAGTGCAGTGGTGCGGTCTCGGCTCACTGCAAGCTCTGCCTCCCAGGTTCATGCCATTCTCCTGCCTCAGCCTCCCAATTAGCTAGGATTACAGGCGCCCACCTCCACACCCAGCTAATTTTTTGTATTTTTTAGTAGAGATGGGGTTTCGCCATGTTAACAGGATGGTCTCGATCTCCTGACCTCGTGATCTGCCCACCTCGGCCTCCCAAAGTGCTGGGATTACAGGCGGGAGCCACCGCGCCCGGCCCATAGTACTTATTTAATAAATTTTTAAGTGATATTTCTTGACAGACAAGATAAATATTTAAGCGCCAACTTTATAACCAAAAATCTGTCTAAATACCATAACTTTATAATAAGATACTTTGCCAATTTATAATGCAAATAAGGTATACAGACATACACACATCCATGCATGCTTTTTAAGGAATTCCTTCTTAGAGTATATAAATTTGTCTTTATAAGTAAGTGTTTATAGCTGAATTGTATAGTATTGATGTCTTTCAGCTTACTTTTTTCTTTTCCTTGATACTGCTTTTTTTCTTATACTATGATTATTTCACTGCATCAGAAATTAATATGTTTCAAATAGCACAACTAAATTATTTAGATTGTATTGATTATTTAATTTGAAGATGAGGGAGAAATGTTTTCACTCTTTACATAGAAATCAAATTAGTAAAGTCCCAATTAAAATCTATATATTAAAAGAGATTTAAGATTCATATTAACTAATTGCAATAGATGAGTCATAACTGGATCTTATTTAAACAAATTCTAAATATAACAGTACTATGAGAAAATTGAGCTCTGACTAGGTCTTATTTTTTCTTGGCATACTCTTTTGAACCCTTACTTTAGGAAAAGAAAATCTACAATATTTAGGAATGAGATTATATAATATCTGGTATTTGCTTCAAAATAATATGTGAATGAAAGAAATGGGGATAGAAATAAAACATGATGAGCAATAACTTGATAATTATTAAAACTAGGATTTAAACATATATAGTTATTCATTATACAATTATCTCCATTTTATATATGTCTGATAATTTTCATATTTTACAAATAAAGTCCAATCTCAGTTAGACATTTGTCTCCCAAAGTCTTCAACCAGCAACCATCAAACTTTCTTATTTCACTACATTTTTTCTAAACTCCTATATTTTCCCAAATAAGTTGGCTCTCACCTCACACTTATATTCCTCAAACAGAAAAACAAAAGTCTTGCAGCTAACCAGCCCCAGCCTGCAAAGAGCACATTAAAGATTATTATTAATAATTATGCTTACAGCCTATCCTTTGATATCTTGCTTCTCACACTAAAACATATAAAGATATGTTTTATAAAACATATAAACATATGTTTTATAAAACATATAAACATATAAATATCAGCTAGCCTATGTGTGGTTCTCCTTGTATATCATTACCCTAGGATATTTTAAACAAAGAAAATGTGTTACCAAAAATTTTATTATCAAAACAGCATCTAAGTTATTGTGTGTGTGTATGCATGCACATACTCGCAGGTATGCATGTATATATGCATCTGTACATCTTTGATCAAGAGGCCCAAAAGCTTAAACGACAGTTGAAAAAATGAATACTTTTGAGAGCTTCTGAATTAAATAAAATGATAATTCAACATGGTGTAAAACTAACAAATTAGGACAATGATATAAAGTATAGTCTCTATTTGAATTTATTGCTTATAACCTAATTTTATCATCCTGCCTCTACTCTCATTCACTGTTCATAATTTACATACGGAAGACTGACTAACAAGAAAAATGTTATCAAACGTAGGAAATAAGTGGCTATTTCTAGCTCCCACAGATATTTAGTCATAGTTCCAGATTTAGGCTTGTGGCAATCTTGTATATCCTTAAACGATGGGAACATGAAAGAATTATTATTCTAATAGATACTATAGACACTCTATTTGAAAGATATTCACAGCTGTTTTCTTCCTTGCCTTGCTCTATTGAGAAGCATTGAAACTGTTAAAATATATGGTTTCCCAACCTACACTGCAGTGAAGAGTGGCTATGTGACCAAGTTCTTACTGATAATATGTGAATGAAATTCGCTGTGGATGTTTTCTCTTTTCAAATTGAAAATATAAACTCTTACATGGAGAAAGTTTTGTCTTTTACCTTCTTCCTGCCTGGAATGTATAAACACGAGCTCTGGATATGTAGCAGTCATTTTGGTCATTTTGTAACTAAAGGTCAAATAACATGCTAAAGACAGCAAAAAAGAAAAAGAGTACAGATCCATAACACATTGCTGAAGAGCTGTTTTAGCCCTGGCTACCTGTCTCCAGGTGAGCTTTATACAAGTAAACAAAAACATTATAGATTTAAGCAACTGTTAAGAGTGCTTTCTGGGTCTGCTTTTTGTTTGGGGGTTCATTATTTGGGGTTTTGGCGGGAGGGGAAGGGTAACATAGTCCTAACTTTTACACTACTATTCCTGGGAGCAAAATAGGTGGCAGAAGTTCAGAAGACTTGAACAGCATAAATATATGTAAGAATCTTGGCAGACTTCCGATGCTGACAAAGATGAAGTAACAGGAACTGAATTTACTCTTCCACGGAAACAACTGGAAAAAAAAAAAAAAAAAAACCCAGGTACTCACAGTTTAAGAAATATCAGTTTTCAGACACTGGACACCATTGATGCAGGACATTGATCTCTGAGAGAGGGAGAAAATATGAGGTTAGCCACAATGATTGCTCAAGCTTACTTTCTGGAGAAAGTTTCTAAGCCACAGCACAGGAAAGAGAAACCAGAAGGAGCCTGGAGGTATCCTTGAATTGGAGAGATGGAGCTGGGAGTCAGGGAATGGCAAAGTAGATACAGTTTAAGTGGAAGAATACAGGACAGCAGAGAGGTGCATACAGAGAGAACTCTGAAGATCTCCAGAGTGTTCCCCTCTAGTCTTCAGTTGAGTGCCTACTAGGATATGCATATGAGGAGAACTGAAGCTGGGAAACAAGTCTTGCAACAAGAAAAGAATCAATAATCTCCAAAGTTCACACAGGTTTAGGAATAACCCATATTTTCTTTTTTTCTTTTTTTTTTTTTTTTTTTTTGAGATGGAGTCTCACTCTGTCTCCCAGGCTGGAATGCAGTGGCCCGATCTCGGCTCACTACAACCTCCGCCTCCCGGGTTCAAGCCATTCTCCTGCCTCAGCCTCCCGAGTACCTGGGACTACAGGCATCCACCACCACTCTCGGCTAATTTTTTTTTGTATTTTTAGTAGAGACGGGGTTTCACCATATTGGCCAGGCTGGTCTCGAACTCCTGACCTTGTGACCCACCCACCTCAGCCTCCCAAAGTTCTGGGATTACAGGCTTGAGCCACCGCGCCCGGCTTAACCCATGTTTTCAACCAGTCAGAGTGGAAAGCTTTATAATTCATGGGACATCAGATATACTCAAAAGAATACACCAAATTAGCCCTATATTAAGATTGTCTGGTCCCTACATTTTACAAAACTTACAAGTAAGCTTTGAAAGGATCAAATTGTTTCAAAATAACAAGTGAATCACAGAACAAAGCTCAAGAGTATCTAATACCCAACAAAATAAAATTCACAATATCCACTATCTAATGGAGGGAAAGCATTCAAAAAAGCAGAAAATACAATCAATAATAATAAGAAAAAACAAATAGAAACATATTAAGAAATGACACAGATGACAGAATTAATAGATAAGAACATTAAAACAATCTTTATAACTATTATAGATGCTAAAGAAGCTAGAAGAAAAATTGATCCAATTAGATAGAGACACAAAAGGTATATATAAAAAGGGCTCCAAATAAAACTTCTAGAATTGAAAACAATTGTGTGAAATAAAAAATACAGGCCAGGCACAATGGCTTACACCTGTAATCCCAGTACTTTGGGAGGCCGAGACAGGTGGATCACTTGATGTTAAGAGTTTGAGACCAGCCTGGCCAACATGGTGAAACCCCACCTCTACTAAAAATATAAAAATTAGTCAGGCATGGTGGTGGGCAGCTGTAGTCCCAACTACTCGGGAGGCTGAGGCAGGAGAATCACTTGAACCCAGGAGGCGTAGGCTGCAGTGAGCTGAGATGGCACCACCGCACTCCAGCCTGGGCGACAGAATGAGACTCTATCTCAGGACAGAAAAACAAAAAATACACCAGGCAGTACATCAGGTTAGACAATGCTGAAAGAAATATTGGAGACAAAGCAATAGAAAATATCCCAAATAAAATACAAAAAGATAAAAAAGAGATGAAAAATTAACAGAGCATCAGCAAGTTATAAGTCAACTTCAAGTGCCCTAACATATGTATCATTGGAATCCCTGATGAAGTGAAGCAGAAGAAAAAAGAAGAGATAAAAATAAAATTGGAAATGTACTGGCTAAAATATTTCCAAATTTGATAAAAATTATAAATTAATATATTCAAGCAACTTAGTGAACTCCAAACAAAGAAACATGAGGAAAAGTATGCTGAGCTGCAATATAGCCAAATTGCTTAAAATAAGTGATAAAAAGAACTTTAAAAATCAGCTAGAAGAAAAACTACACATTACATATATAACACTTTCTCTTCAAGTTAGCCCTATATTAAGATTGCTTGGTTCCAACATTTTACAAACCTTACAAGCATTTTCTTAAAACCAGAAATCATAATATTAAGACCTCAATGAGCAGAAAGGTTGCAAGAATGATGTGGTCTCATTAGGCTATTTTGGTGTAATTATGTCAACAAAAGCAGCAACAGCAAAAATGACAGAAAACAAATAATGCTACCTCAGTACAACCTATTTTCCTTGCATTATTCACTTCATCTATACAACAAACAATCTTACAGATGATGTAACTAAAACTCAGGTGGATTAAATAACCTTACTGGTAAAAAATCTGTAATATTAACGGATATTTATCTACTTCCTCTTTTAGTAAGTACAAACTATGAAATTGAGTGCCAGGTTTATCTTTATAAGCTTCTGTACTCATTTCTGTGCACTACAGGTGCGGATGAAGAGTTACATATATGAATACTAGGGCCAACAATGAAAGTTATGTTTTGTTTTTCAATCCTAGATCTACTTTATTTTTTTATTTGCTTCTTTTCCAGCAAATATGCCTATCATATTTGAATGCTATTGGTAACCAGAAAATTTACTACTTGAAACTGTATCTAATATTTTACTATCACTTTTTGATTTAAATGTTTTTGAATAGTTTCACCGAACAAATTATTTTTATAAAACTGACCGTTTCTAGGATTCTAAGAGTCTCTAACTGTAACATGAGAATTTTCACATTTTTTGGCACATCTAGAGGTCACTGAAACTACAAAAGGAATGAATCAAAAGCATGTTTAATCCCATAAAGGTAAACAAAAGACAACAGGAAAATGTTTATTTCTTCTTTAAAAAAGGGAAAAAAAATCAAAATGTAAGAGAATCATTCAGAGGCAATGAATTTGTACTTTAATCCTTAAAAATATAATACTAACAACTTTTTCATCTAAGATCACTTACTTGGGCAATTATGATATCCAAGTCATTCATTATGAGAAGCTGAGATAATCAAAGTACCCTGCTTTGAATTATTTAGCTGCCACAAAAAGTGAGTTGTTCAGTTAAAAAAAAAAAAAAGATGTCTAATTTCTCACTACACGACCTACAGGTTCAGGAACTGACAGTTAAAATCTAGTCCTAAAAGTTCTGGCCAAGGTATAATGAGTTCCAAAAAGCAGAAAGCCCCAATTATCATGAGGCCAAGTCACTAGGTAACGTCTTCAGAGGTAAAGGGCTCTGTTGTTTCTCTCACTACCCCAAATTGTAAAGGTAGTTTGAGTTCTTTTCTCAGCAACTGTCAGTAGCAAAGCTAGACATGCCTAATAAAAGAGGCTCTGAGAAATACCATACTAGTGAATTACTTATCCACAGGGAATTTAATTTTCTATCACTTGAGAGTGAAATTATTTTTTAAATTGTCTGCAAATTCTAGAGGGATTAATTTTTTTTTTCTTTTAAGACAGGGTCTCGCTCTGTCTCCCAGGCTGAAGTGCAGTGATGCAATCACAGCTCACTGCAGCTTTTCTCCTGGACTCAAGTGATCTGCCCACCTCCCACCCCCCACCCCACCCCGCGCTTGGTCTCAACCTCCTGAGTAGGTGGGATGACAGGCACGCACCACCACAGTGGGTGGGCTGTTGTTTTTTTTTTAATTATTTTTTGTCGAGATGAGGTTTCACCATGTTACCCAGGCTGGTCTCAAATTCCTGGGTTCAAGTGATCCTCCTGCCAAGGCTTCCCAAAGTGCTCGAATTACAGGGATGAGTCACCATGCCCGGCCAAGATTATATTCTTAAGCTCTTTCTAAATTCCTAAAGGGATAATTTTCAAACCATTCTCACAATTTTAAAGTGTCATCAAGCATGACCTTGATGACATACAGAAAAGTAGCTTTTGCTTACACATTTCATATTAGCAATTTATAGCTTATATTTCTCAGGGATTTTTAATCAAAAAACATTAACTGAAGCTCGGTCATTCTATTAAGCTTTGAGATGTATTATCCTGCCTTACTTTATTGTCCACAGCAATGGCTGCTGTGCATTCAGTCCTTAGAAAATTCTATAATCTCCTGTCCCTACATCAATTGCAAGGGAAAAGGAAATCTTCATCCTGGGTTTATATGGGGAAAGGTGTAAGAAATTCCTTATTCACAGAAGATTTGTTTTAGTCCATTTTGTGATGCTTAATAGAATGCCACAGACTGGGTAATTTATAAACAATATATACTTCTTCTTATTCTAGACATCAAGTTTAATACCAAAGTACCAGAATCTGGTGACCATTCCTGCTGTATCATCCCATGGCAGGAAATAAAAGATCAAAAAAGCACACACATCCAAGAAAGATGGGAGGGGTTGGGAAAAGGGGAACAAACTCAACCTTTTCTTAGGAACCCAATCCCTTGGTAACCACATTAATCCATTCATGAGGTCAGAGACCTGATGACCCTGCTACTCACCTCTTAAAGATCCCATCTCACAACACTGTTGCACTGGGGACTAAATTTCCAACACATAAACTTTGAGAGATGTATTCAAACCATGCATAGCAAGGTTCCAATATTTTAAAGTTTTATTTATAGTTTTGAGGCTTTAAAATTAGAAACAGCATTGCAAATGTTTTTAGTGGTACAAAGAAAGTGAAAACAAAGTTGCTTGGCAGAAGAAATGATCCTTAGGCCAACTAACCTTATCTCCTCCTTTTTCATGTATCAATCCAGGGACTGGTATATTAGTCTGTTCTCATACTGTGAATAAAGACATACCTGAGACTGGGTAATTTATGAAAAAAAAAGAGGTTTGATTGACTCACAGTTCCACGTGGCTGGGGAGGCCTGACAATCATGACAGAAGGAGAAGGAGGAGCAAAGTCACATCTTACATGGTGGCAAGCAACAGAGGATGTGCAGGGGAACTTCCCTTTATAAAACCATCAGATCTCATGAGACTTATTCACTATCATGAGAACAACACAGGAAAGACCCACCCCCATGATTCATTTACCTCTCACTGGGTGCCTGTCACAACATATGGAAATTATGGGAGCTACAATTTAAAATGAGATTTTAGTGGGACCACAGCCAAACCATATCAACTGGGTTGATTTTCCCACAGTAATAAAACTAGTTTGAAGCAGAATCTAAAGGCAATTCAAGTTTCTGAGCTAGAAGCCTCATACTGTTTCTCCTCTTCTTTTTTATTTCAGATATGAATCCTGCTCTATAAAAAGGATGTTGAATATATATTTTATCATAGTAACAGCTGAACACTATATATTTCCAATAAAAAGCAACTGAAAACAATAACAGTCCAAATCTTGGTAAATCACAAGTTGAGAATCAAATCAAGAACTCAGGTCCTTTTACAAAACAAAAAGAAAGAAAAAATCACCTTAGAATATACTTAATCAAGGAGGTAAAATATCCCTACAAGGATAACTACAAAACACTGCTGAAAGAAAGAGACGACACAAACAAATAAAAATCCATCCCATACTCATGGGTTAGAAGAATCAGTATCATGAAAATGTACATATGTCCCAAAGCAATCTACAGATTCAGTGCAATTCCTTATCAAAATACCAACATCATTTTCCATAGAATTAGGAAAAAAATCCTAAAATTCATATGGAGCCAAAAAAGAACCCAAATAGCCAAGGCAATTCTAACCAAAAAGAACAAATCTAGAGGCATCACATTACCTGACTTCAAATTATACTACAAGGCTATAGTATCAAAACAGCATGATACTTGTATAAAAGCAGATGCATAGACTAATGGAAGAGAATAGAAAACCCAGAAATAAAGCCAAATACTTACCAACAACTGATCCACAGGCATACGAAAACATAAATTGGGGAAAGGACATCTTGTTTAATAAACAGTGCTGGGAAAACTGACTAGCCATATGTGGAAGAATGAAATTGGATCCCCATCTCTTACCATACACAAAACTGAACTTAAGATGAATTAAAGACTTAAATCTAATACCTAAACCATAAAAATGCTAGAAGAAAACCTAGGAAAAAACTCCTCTGCGTGTTGGCCTAGGCAAAGAATTTATGACTAAGACCTCAAAAGAAAATGTAACAAAAACAAAAATAAATAAAAGGAACCTAATTAAACTGAAGAACTTCTTCATAGCAAAAGAAGTAATCATTATAGTAAACAGACAACTCCCAGAATGGGATAAAATATTTTCAAACTATGCATCCATAAAAGACTAATATTTAGAATCTACAAGGAATGTAAATAAACCAACAAGAAAAAAATAATAATAATCCCATCAAAAAGTGGGCAAATTACACTAATTGGCACTTCTCAAAAGAAGAGATACAAACAGCCAACAAACATGAAAAAGATGCTCCACATCGCTAATCCTCAGGGAAATGCAAATTAAAACCACATTGAAATACCACCTTATCCTAGCCAGAATGGCCATTATTAAAAAACCAAAACAAAATAGATGTTGGTGAGGATGTGGTACAAAAGAGAACACTTAATACACCTCTGGTGGGAATGTAAATTAATACAACTCCTAGGGAAAATAGTATGAAGATTTCTCAAAGAACTAAAAGTAGATCTACCATTTGACCCAGCAATCCCACTACAGGTATCTACCTAAAGGAAAAGAAGTCATTATATCAAAAAAAGACACTTGCATACAGATGTTCATCACAGCACAATTCAAAGTTGCAAAGATACGGAAGCAAGCTACGTGCCCATTAACCAATGAGTGGATAATGAAAATGTGGTATATATACACCACAAAATACTACTCAGGCATAAAAAAAGAATGAAATAATGTCTTTTGCAGCAACTTGGATGGAGCTAGAGGTCATTACTGAAGTAACTCAGGAATGGAAAACCAAATGCCATATGCTCTCCCTTATAAATAGGAGCTAAGCTATGAGTATGCAAAGACATACAGAGTGGTATAATAGACATTGGAGACTCAGAAGTGGGGAGGCTTGGAGACAGATGAGTGACACAAAACTATATACTAGATACAGTGTATACTACTCAGGTGACGGGTGCAGTAAAATCTCAGACATCACCACTATACAATTCATCCATGTAACCAAAAACTATACTTCAAAAGCTATTGAAATTTTAGAAATTAGAATTTAAAAAATAAATCTTGCTAAATCAAATAGAAAAATCAATAAAATGCTACAATTTACTCATGCTACTCATGCCGAAGAAGAAAAAAATAATTAGAGGATGTGCAGTCTTCTACTTGGAGAAGAAGACAGGTTTCTCTGAATGCTATGAAGAGGATTCATCTCTACTTTCAAGGACCAACTCAAGTCCTACCATCATGCTTTGCAGACAAAATTCACAACTCTTCCATGTTCTTTGTTTACTCCTCTATTATAACGATCACTATTCTGGCTCATTTTTCCATTTGTTGAACCAGTGGACTGGCTTCTCCCCTAGAGTGCAAGTTCCTTGAGGTTAGGATATGGTTCTCTTTTTATAATTTGTCCAGGAATCCCTATCATGGGCTTCTTGCCTACTAAGTAGTCAGTAAATGTGTGCTGAATTCAGCTAATGTGAATTTTACTGCAAGTTATTCTGTCGTTTTACTTACTACAAGTAGAAAAGCAAAGGAAAAAGAGTAAAAAATAATAATAACAGAAAAGAAAAGAGAAACCAGGGAATAGGAAAGGAGAGGAAAAGAGAAGACAAGAGAGACAAGAGGAGAGGGAAGAAGTAGTAAGTGAGGAGGAAAGGAAAAGGAAAGAAGGGAAATTGGGGCTACTAACATCAAAAGGCATAATTACTTCTACATGACATTGCCAGCTAATATTTCTTTCCCTTTTATATCTTAGAGTAAAAGAGATTAGGCTTATCTCATGAAACTGACAAATCAAACAAAACAGAGCCTAATTTCACTTTTAATATACTTTATAAAAATCTAACATTTCATTTGAAGAATAAAAGGAGAAATCTCAAAGTTTAAACTAATGGTAGTCTACATTAAAATCATCTACAATAAAACTAATAAAACCACAAAATTTCAATTTTTATAATGTTTCTGTATTATTTCTATGTATCTATTCTTCCATAGCTTTATATTTTACCTTTACTACTTTATTAATATTCTTGTCTGATAACATCACATGGGAATATAGTAGGCCTGGGATTGGGTAGCTTCATTTGATAAGTTACATTGAAAGGGGATGGCTACCACATACCCAGTGAGGCACTGTAGTTCCTTAGCAGGCTAGATTTAGGCATAGTTAGCACATGCCATCCTATTCACTTTGAGAATTCATCTTTAGAATCCTCCTAGAGTCTTAGAGAAATCAAATCTGTATTGTGCTAGCCTCGTGTAATGAGAAGAGGAAGAAATGATGGGAAGATGCAACAACCAGGCCACTGAAAATGAAATGAAATGACAGCAAATTAGCTGTTTTGAGGATTTGGGGATTTTTATATTGGTTTCAATGAGTGAATTTGCTTTGTCTGAAAGGATTTTAGTAAAACGTGTTTTGATTTTAGTGATTAATAAATTAAAGCCAATATAAATCAGTTATCTCCTAAATTCTCTAATCTCTACGATATCAAGGAAGTCTTTATGTACAGACATACGGAAAAATCATTTGTCACCATTCACAAAAATATTAAGAAAATGGTTGTAACAATTACCTAAATGGCTAGCTTTCTTATTATCAATTCTGCTGTCCATGGTTCTTTAAGACTTTAAGAGTGCATAATTTGTAATATCTTTTTTCCCTATAAGATGTTAAGAGTTTCAGAATGCCTCTAATCACCCCAGTACTTCCCTGACTCACCAATCTTGGCCTGTTCTTCAGTGAGTGAGTCATGATGCTGGGGAAGAGCTCCTTGCCGAACCACAACAAACATTCTTCAGTTAACTGCTCTTTACTGATCCACTAATGAATGTTTGGGCAAGGACCTTGGTCAATGCTTTTCAAAGTTTAGTGAACCTACGAATCACCAGGGGCGCACATTAAAACTATAGATTGCTGCCCCCTCATTCCAATTTACTGGGTCTGAAGTGGGGCCTGGGAATTCACATTTTAAATAAGGATACCAAGTAAATCCCATGATAAGTCACTTGCAGACAAAACTCTGAAAGTGATGCTGACTTTGGAAGAGGAAAATGTTGAGGAACTCTTTAATACAGTGCAAAATGTCTATGAGAAGAATGATGAATTCAAAGGTTTAGTTGGAAGCACTTGACCTTTGAATCCAGAATAAGCTTTGCTGATGAGGGTAAGATAGCCAAAAAAGCAGTAGCAGATGAAAATTGTCATGAGCTCCCCCACTCAGCCCCTTCTACATTTAGCCCTACAGACTAGTAGTACCCTCTTTCCATTCTCTATCATCCTCCATATTCACATAGCGTTTGGACATATATCGAAGATTGTCATCACATAGATTTATAGTTGGGAACCAGATTTCAGTTCATGCTAGAAAAGTTGAAAGCATTATGGAAAACTGGTCTAGATAAAAAATAATTTGAAAACAAAAAGAAAGCATGGAGACAGAGAAAAAGCCTGAGCCTGGAGTGAGGCCAAGATCCTGAACACGCCAGTGAAGAATTAATGGAGAGGGAGGTAGAGAGGGCTTCGCTTTGCTGCTGTCAGTTGGACATTCCATCCAACTGCCCCTGAAGTACATTCCAGCCCACTGAGCATGCTCAGTTCATATGACTGACTTTCACTAAGTATAACAATCAACGAGTTCACCAGAAAGCCTTTCCTAACATCAGGACACTAAAGCAACCACAGAAAACTGTATTCCTGAATTTGTGATCAATGGACTCAAGTTTAGGGAGAGGAGCACCTTCGGTCTACAACAATGGTTTGAATCCCAGTCTCTAATTACTTCTTTCCCAAATACTCTGGTCATCAAAGGGAAATATTTGGTGAGATGCAGCCATTTTGTTGGTTAGCAGGAGTTCAGACACAAGAAAATGTCATAGTGGTAGAATACAGTATCAACCTCAACAGCAAGCCCATCGCTGGAAGCTCCCAGACTATTGTGCTAATCAAGTGGAGGAGGCACTTTTATTTAGAGAGGCTTATGTGAACCTTATATGAGAAACTTGCCAATCTGCCTGTTTGATTTTCTAGCCTTACTGTTTCAAATACTTAGGTGCTATCTTTTAGAGACCCTGAAACAGCCAAGACATGACACCCAGTACAGAGGAATTCATAGGTAAGCATCATCAGATCCTGACAAGTCAAGGCTCTTCCCTGTGTTTTGTGTCTGTGGAATTATAAGCATATATGAGGTCTGGGGGTGGTGTGTCATTGTGGGAGGTCTATACACCTCAAAGGATTTATGAAATGGTATGCAAAATACATAATAAAGTCATGCTGATTGTGAAGGATCAATAATAGACTGGAAGCCTAAGAGATGGTTGTGCTTTAAAATTTATAGTCTACCTGAGGAGAAAGTGGCTACATATCAAAGAAAGGCAGTTTGTTATTTAATTTTAAATACTAGAAGAGTCCTTCAGAAGTATTTCTCCCAATTTCCAGGTATGGCTGCCTTTCTGCTTTGCCAAAAAGATTGCCCTAAATGAGTATATTGTTTGGTTTGGAAATTCATGAGAAATCTTCATCTCCAAAAACATTTCTCCTACCAACTTGCCATGTAGCTTGAAATTGCTCAATTCCTTTGACTCCATTTTTTTCCAGTTTTCTAGAGTGCTTTATTCCAAAACATATATTCATAGAAAATGCAAGTCAAACACATTTAGGTCATTGTCAGAAAACAGGACATGGGGAAGGGACCAAAAGAGGGAGTCAGCAGGCACAGGAGAATAGATGGAGTTGAAGAGGGCATGGAAAAAGAAGATGGGAGAGGTATTGAGGGGAGGACGAGTGAAAAATAAACACCTATGTTGCACCCCTGCCTTCTAATGCTCAAGTCAGGAGTGAGAAATTCACCTCATTGACACTTAGAGCTAAACCCTGCAAGAAAGAATTTACAAGGCAATGCCCACTTTCCTAGAGGGATACATAGGAATCCAGCATCTTTTACCTTCCCTTTCACATTTGATTCAGGTTCAAAAAATAATAATAATAATTGAGCATCTGCTAGTTTCAATTATGTCATGGATATGAATAAAACAGTTCCTGCCGTCAAAGAGCTAGCAGTCAAGGGAGAGAGACAAAGAGAGAGAGGATAAATGAATGAATGAACTTTCTGTGTTGATTACAAAATAATTAACAGGAGGACATTTCAGCACATATTTTAATTTGTATTTTTCTGTACATTTTAGAGATGTTTGGGGATATTAACCTCACTCTTGGCATGCTGAACAAGGAAGATATTGTTAACAAGGTAGGGAAGGTAGAGAAAAATCTTTTTCCCTTTTTCAGTCTTGTTGTTGCAACATTTTGTATATATTTTTCTTTGTCTCAACTTTCTCATTTTTCTCTGGCATGTTACATGGCATTCAATTTTTCAGTAAATGCTGTTGTAATGAAAGTCATTGTAATGTTTAAGCAATGATATTTAGCATTTCAAGAATCACAGCATCTATGTCTAGAAAACAGCCAAAAAAAAGTTCCTTTTTATAACTTTATATAGGCAGATGTTGAAAGGTGTATGTCAGACTTACAAACATGTGGATGAGACTGTTTCCTTTATAATTTGAGGGTTGTTACAAAAATCCCTAAAGCTCTTCCCTGATCGTCTATAATGCTATTTCACAGCTAGAAGTTTACCTAAGAATTGAAGACTTTTCACATTTCAACAACCTTCTATAAAATAAAAGAAATAACTGCCCTTCATCGAACACTTATCTGGGAAGGAAAATGCTAGATATTTTCCAGACAACAGTGTATTGTATAATATTCACTCCCCAGAACAATTTTATCAGGTAGGTATTGCTATTTCCATTTGATAACTGAGAAAAAATTAGGCACAGAGAAGTTACACGACTTGCTCAACTAAGAACAGAGGACTATATCCAAAAGCAAGTCCATCTGACTCCAAAAAAATGTTCCTAATCATTATTCAGTGTTGTCTCCTTGTGAAGGGCAGTGCCTGTACCTTTGTCTCTTAATTCAGTGGTTCTCAACCCTGACCACGTACTAGAATCCTTTAGAGAGTTTTGGGAAAATATCAACACCCAGGCCCTACCACCAGGGATTCTTATTGGATCAGTCTGTGAAAATCTTGAGCATTTAAAGCTCCTGGAGGTGATCCAAACATTTAGGTATGGTTGAAAACCATTACATTAATCTCTCAGTAGAAGTCACCTTTTCCAAAGAGCACTCTTTCTCAAACATTGGGAATCACTTGGAGAATAACCTCCAGATCCCAGAAGCACTGAAGGAGAATTTCCAGTAAAGGGATCAGAGAATATATGTTTTTAAGAAGCAATTCCTAGTTATTTTATGGTGAGTCTAGTTAAAGAATAATAATAGCCAGTATAACCAAGAGGTTAAGGTGCCAGCTAAAATTCAGTCTGTTGGTTTCAAATTGTAGCATCGGTACGTAATACTAACTACATTAAGCTCTCAGGAACTCAATTTCCTCACCTATAAAATGAATATATTTGTGGTACCTAACACAGGGACTTGTGAGTATTAATAAAATGCTCCAGATAATGAGTCTGGCACAGTTCCAGGAATGTGGTGCGAGCTCCATAAATGTTAGCCTTGCCAAAGAACAAGGCCTGCAGACAGAAGAGTAAGCCCGTGGAGCAAGAAAAAGGCTCACAGAGATAGTTAGGCAGGCCCAGAAAATACAAGGAAGAAAGCAAAGAAAACTTATGCATTATTCTCAAACTTCCCAAGGACCAGCCCTGAGGAGTAATGCAAAGGATGTTATTTAACAACTTAAGCATGGGTGCAGTGGCTGGAGGTTCATATTGAAGCTGTTGGAGATTTCAGAACGCCAGTCTCTCGTCTTCCAGAGGACACATAGCCACCTAAAAGATTTACAAGAGCCCTCACACGGGGCATCGAGTCAAGCCACACAACCGGAGGCCCTGTCTAAAAGGTTGTCCACAACTTTCTGTCTGCAGAGGCATGAATGAAACAAGGGCCTGTAAATGTCCCTTAGGATCCAGTTTCATAGTTTAGCAGCCTCTTGGGGAGTTAGAGTGTGTTCCCTAGTACCATATCACTCCCTGGTAGTAAGGGCAGCAATTAGGCTGACAGGCATTTCCATTCCCCTGAGTGACCTACAACAGTGATTTTCAAAAGACATGGAATGGCAGGTAGCCTATCCTGGTCTTCAATTAGATCTTGCCATAGAAATGTAGCCAAGTTAAAATAGCTTCTAGAATTAATTTGCTCTGTAGCCTTTGACTCCTAAAGATGCACGTTATGTTCAGAAAGCCTCAATTAAAGCCAGGCACGGTGGCTCATGCTTGTAATCCCAGCACTTTGGGAGGCCGAGGCAAGTGGATCACCTGAGGTCAGGAGTTCGAGACCAGCCTAGCCAACATGGCAAAACCCTGTCTCTACTAAAAATACAAAAATTAGTCGGGCATAGTGGCACACACCTGTAATCCTGGCTACTCGGGAGGCTGAGGCAGTAGAATCACTTGAACCCAGGAGGCAGAGGTTACAGTGAGCTGAGAACACGCCATTGCACTCTGGCCTGGCCAAAATGAGTGAAACTTCACCTTAAAAAAAAAAAAAAAAGAAAGTCTCAATTAAGGCATATAATATGAAATCCATTGTGTAGTAAGGATAAATTGCTTACTTTAATGGTGTTATTCATTAGGACTTCATTTGATTCTTTATTTTTGCAATCCAAATTTCTGTGTATGCCTTTGTATGTTCACAGGAAGACATTTACAGTCATCTCACTTCTGTTATTCAGAATACTGACATCTTGGATGATGCAATTGTCCAACAGTTGATTTATTATGCTTCTAAGGACATGAGAGACAGCAATGTAAGTTTGGTTCATGATGGTGAAAAGGGTCTTTAAGTGATCCAACTGCACCCATGTGGACATCAATAAGCTGTTCTACACTGTTGCCAGGACCACAAACCACTTGTATTTGTTCTTTGCAGTAACTTGGATATCCTTATAATGCCTGATATTTGCTCCTTCACAGATGAGGAAACTGAGGCAAAGATAAGAATTATTTTAGAGGTGATATTATCCAATCTCCTTTTAGAAGAGAAAGTTCACAATTAGAGATACATTTTTTTCGAAGGAACATAGCTGTCTATTGACAGAACTAGAAACCAATTTTCTTGGCTTCTTTATGACTTATTTTTTATGTACCTACTTATCTTAGATTGTCTGACAGACAACATAGCAAAAAATAATAATTTGTAGAAATAATTTGAATCCTAGGATAATGTTATCTCTTCCAGAAAGAATTACTTGTTCCCGCCAATGGCACTAACAATTTATGATTGCTTTCAGGGCTTGAGATTTCTGGGTCACTTCTATAACTCAAAATTGGATTGTTATTCATGAGAATACCAATTTAACCTTTCATCTGAGCACAGCCCTTTGGTGTCTTAGCCCAAAAGACAAGAGGTGGGATGACCAGAGTCACCACTGGTTGGTCCTGAACTCTGACTATTGCTTCAAAATGCAACAAAACAGTCTCAAATGCAGGACTTACCTCTCTAGATCAATAATCATTTCCAGGCCTCAACTCAGTAATTCTTTCCAACCTATATTGTGAGTTTGCTGATGGCTCTATGAGTATATATTTTTAATACCTCATCTGGGTCTTTTTTATTTTCCTCAGGAGGAGGGGTTGATCAATTTACCTAGCTCACCATCACCAAAATTGGAAGTCTTTCCCAGTACCACCAATATTGGAGATAATTAGGCCAGATTAACACTGAAACCAAAGCTCTCAATTCCTAGCTCATTTTCTTTCACTTTTCCTTTCAGTCTTTCAACCACAGTAATTTGCATCACTTAAACATAAAATATAAGTCCTGTGTTCATGGTACCAGATCAATCAGCAAGAAAACAGCTACTGACCTCCAAGTTTACTAGAACTCTGTTAAAACCAGCATTTTCAATGCATTCAAATTACCTCTGCTTTCCCAGCTACTGACACCTACCAAGCGTTTCTCACTATGGTTTTGTAACAGCCTGTTCTCCCTTCGTCCCAACGCTAGAGTAGCTTATAAATAGTATGACTGGATAGTAGAGAACGGGCTGCTAGAAAACCATGGTGAAAGATTCTTGATAGGTGTCAGTTGCTGGGAAAGCAGAGGTAACTTGATTGCACTTTTAAAAACTGGTTTTAATAGTGTTCTTGCAGATTTGGGGGTCAGTAGATGTTTTCACAGACTCCAAAAGAAGGGAAGGTGGGAGGAATGGTGAGGGTTCACTAGAAGCCCAAATCTCACCATTACACAGTTGAACCATGTGGCCAACCGGCACATGTACCCCGTGAATCTATAATTTTAAAAATAAATAAATACATACATAAATATTATGCTGACTAGTTGCCCTCCGTAGACTCACTCTGCCCCTTTTCTAGTTGTTATTGTTACTTTTCTTTTCCTCTTCAGATGCTCAGAGAAATCAGAATGCTAGCTGGTGAGGTTTTGGTGTCTCTTGCTGCACATGATTTCAACTCTGTTATGTATGAAGTACAAAGTAACTTCAGGATCTTAGAGCTACCAAATGAATTCGTTGTGCTTGCCCTGGCTGAATTGGCAACCAGCTATGGTACAGTGGGAATATTGTCCATGTTTTCCCTGGGAAATGACAACTGCTAATTGTCTAAAAGCCAAATGGGAGCAAATGGTAGAAAAGATAGCATCTCTACCTTCTTCTGTACCAAGAATATTGATAGAGGGATATGGGCAGCTGTTTAAAATGAGCATGGATGATTCTGCTGCCCAGCCACTAGTCTAGACTGCTCTGAATTTGGCCACTCTCCCATCCTCACCTTCCCCTTCATCCAGCTTTGCATTTGCAGAAGCACATTTTCTGTAAGGTATATTCTACTAACCACTGAACACTTATGTGAAATAGGGATCCCTATCATTTATTTCTACACTACTGTATTTAACAGATATTTAGGAATAATCTGTTATATATGTTTACATATACTTGGGGGATACAGGGAAGATCTGGTGGGAGAGATTGACATTAATAAATTAATGATCGAACTAAGCAATTGCTGGCAGCATCGATGGTACAGTGGTGAGAATAGCTGCCTTCCAAATAAGCAACTGCCACTTAACAACAGGTACAAATGGCTGTGTAGCTAGAACCTTATTTTCAACCAGCCCCTCCTTGATTATCTAACTATAGCCTGGTATTAAGGTGGGGCAGAGATGGGGGAATTATAGAAACATCTTTCTACTACACCTCATCTGCCTCCTCCATGCAGCCCTGAAATGCTTCTTGTTGATTTGGAGTCATAGAACCCCAAATTTGAGAAGACAAATAACACCTCTCTCCTTTCTGCCCCTCACTGCAGTGTCCCAGAGTATTCCCTTCATGATGATGACCCTGCTCACCATGCAAACCATGCTCAGGCTGGCCGAGGATGAAAGGATGAAGGGGACTTTCTGTATTGGTGGGTATCCCGATGATTTCCTTTTTGCTTGAAACCAGACTGTGAACGGTCTTACAAATTAAGCAAAAGTCTGTTTGCCCTTTAATTCCAATCTTGTCCTTTTGAATAATAATAGCTACCACTTTTTGAGTGCCTACCACATGGAAAGTCCTCAGCAGGGGAGTTATCTCATTCAATCATCACAGCAATTCTGCAAGATAAGTACTATTTTCCCATTGTATAGAGGAGACACTGAGGTTCAAGGAAAGCAAGGAATTTTCCCGAAATGATGACACAGTCAATGAGATACAGAGGTGGCATTCAAACCCAGGTCTATGGGACCACCCAGTCTACACTCTTCACTGCCCTGTACAACTTCCGTTTCAACTGACCTCCTTCTCTAATTGGAGGACACTTTCTTGGCAATGATTGTCAGCACTTACCAGTTCTTAGCATAGGTTAAATTTTGACATCTGATTATAATGCAATATTGTAATAATGATAACTAAACAAAGCAACCAAACTACAAGCAATCATAAAATCAAGAAAAACAGGCAAGCAAACTATGGTCACAAACTCCTCTATCCAAAACTGAAATACGTCCCAGAAATCAAGAGCCTACAGAGAAAAACATACCTTGGAATTCCTGGGAAGTAGTGTTCACAGTGTAGAGGGAGGTTTCTTGGATGAGACTGGAGACCTAGTCTCTTGACTCTGCTCAGCCACTGAGCCACCAAGTGACCCTGCCCTTCTCTCAGTCCCAGTTTCAATTCTAAAAACATCAGAATAAGTGATTGCTACGTTCCCTTCCACTTCCAACATACCCTAACACTGCTATTTTGTAATTTAAAAGCCCATGCTGTCAGGAATGTCTTCTTTACCTATTAACAAAGGCTCTTCTATTCCATCTTTCCCATTTCTTCTTGTTCTGTCATCAAAGTAATATTTTTATCTCATATATATTGAGAACTTGCTGTGTGCCTGGGCACTGCCCTGGATATTTTCAGATTACTATTTCTGGCCGGGTGCGGTGGTTCAAGCCTGTAATCCCAGCACTTTGGGAGGCCAAGACGGGCGGATCACGAGGTCAAGAGATCGAGACCATCCTGGCTAACACAGTGAAACTCCCTCTCTACTAAAAAAAAAAAAAAAAAAAAACTAGTCGGGCGAGGTGGCGGGCGCCTGTAGTCCCAGCTACTCCGGAGGCTGAGGCAGGAGAATGGCGTAAACCCGGCAGGCGGAGCTTGCAGTGAGCTGAGATCCGGCCACTGCACTCCAGCCCGGGCGACAGAGCGAGACTCCGTCTCAAAAAAAAAAAAATTACTATTTCATGCAGAGCACGGTGGCTCACGTCTATAATCCCAGCACTTTGGGAGGCCGAGGTGGGCGGATCACAAGGTCAGGAGATGAGACCATCCTGGCTAACATGGCGAAACCCCATCTCTACTAAAAATACAAAAAATTAGTCAGGCATGGTGGTGGGCGCCTGTAGTCCCAGCTACTCGGGAGGCTGAGGCAGGAGAATAGCATGAACCCGGGAAGCGGAGCTTGCAGTGAGCCTTGATCGGGCCACTGCACTCCAGCCTGGGCAACAGAGCGAGACTGTCTCAAAAAAAAATAAAAAGAAAAAAGAAAAAGATTACTATTTCATTTAACTCTCACAGCAACCACATTAGATGGGTAGCATGTTTTTCACCATTTTACAAGTGAGAACATTGAACTTAGAAAGTTTCAAACAGCTTGCCTCAGGTCACACAGCCGTACATGGCAGAGCTAAGACTGTCAACTATGACCGTCTGACTCAAGGACCTGTGCAACTATACTAGACTAAACTACTTTCAATACTTTTTACTATTCCTACTTATTATCATAGCTAACACTGTGTTCCTGCAAAAAAAACTTTGGAGCCTCTAATAGCATTTCTACATTTAATATTAACAACCAGGAACGTAAAATTAAATAAAACTGGAAATCCTCATGAACATTACTAAAGGAATTCTCTGTGTTATAAAATTATCTAAGCGCCCTTTGGTCTTAAAGCAACTTTTTGCCTGACTGCAACTAAAGAAAAGGTATAAAAAATAACTATCCATCCAGCCAACCATTCAGCTGTCCATCCATTCATTCATACCTAGTCATTTGATCAATCAGCAAATTAGCAGACATTGTGCTGGCTGCTTCACATACCATGAACCAGCAAGACATCATCCCTTACTTCAGGTTGCTTACAAGTCAGTTAGAAACGCACACACACATACACACATACACCAAGAAATAAATTATTAGAAAGTATAGCAGGAGATTCTCAAAGAAATTATAGGGAGTTTGGAGAGACCATGAATGAGCCAATAAATGGCCAGCTCTACAGCTATAACATACTCAGGGTCTTTTCCAGGGTATTTTGTGAATGTGAGGAGTCCCTGAAGAATGGACTAATTAATTTTCTTTATCATCTAGCAAAATAAGTGGCACACAAGGGCTGAAGAAAATAATATTATTATTTTATGCATTTCATGCAAATATATATGGATTCGTTGCCCAAATGGTATTTTGGCAGGCTTAGATTTCTTTTTAATTTTATTGAAGTAAAAGATAGACACAGAAGAGCACGCAGATCAGAAGTGTACATGTTGATGAGTTATTTCAAAGTGAAGTTGCCCATGTGGCCACCACTTAGGTCAAGAAGTGGGAGATTGTCAGAGCCTAGAAGCCCCCTCATGTTACCTTCAAAAGGAAACCGCAGTCCTAACTTCAAACACCATTAGCTTTGCCTGTTTGTAAGATTCATCCATGCCGTTCTGTGGAGCTATTGCCCATTTTTATTTCCGTATTCTCTTACATGTCTATAGAATGTAATAGAATTCTACCTATTAGCAGATATTTATACTATATTCTGTTTGGGCTATTACCAAAACAAAAAGCTAATATGAACAGATTCTTATACAAACCTTTTAGTGCTCGTATCTACACATATCTAATGGCTATATACAAAAGACTGGAATAGTTGGGTCAAATAGAATGCATACTCAACTTTGTTAGATAGTGCCAAAGAGTCCTGCCAAATGCTTGAACCACAGCAGTATGTGAGAATAGCAACTGCACCTTAGTCTACACTTGGCATTGACAGTCTTAAATTTTAGACATTCTGGATAGTAGTGTCTTATCATGCTTTTAATTTGCATTTCACTATTGTGGCTGAGTACTTTCTATATGTGTATTTGATGCAGTCGTAAGATCATATAAAAACCATTACATATTTACTAATCATCAGCACTCTCTTCTCAAATTATTTTATCGTCTGTCCCATCTTTATATTTTTCTCAGTCTGTGGTTGTGTGTTTTAAATGCAGCCCTTGAGAAATTCAGCAAAGCCATTTACAAATATGTCAACCACTGGAGAGATTTTCCCTACCCGAGACTGGATGCCAACCGACTGTCTGACAAGATCTTCATGCTGTTCCGGTATATAATGGAGAAGTGGGCTCCTTTGGCCTCACCCATGCAGGTGAGTGGGCCTCAGGATGCCTCAAGCTGGATGTCCCTACATGCTGGTTGAAATTTCTCTTCTGTTTGTAACATGACAATTAGAGTCAGTATTTTTGGAAGCCGTTGGTTGTATTTTATGAGATTCATCAATTTTTTTCTTTTTTTTCCACCTATTTCAAATCACTATTTATTTATTCTTTCAGTTAATGTTTATTGAATCCCCATGACATGCCAGATACTGTTCCAGATGCTGAGGTTATAGCAGGAATTAAATAAACCAAAATCCCACACTCATGAAACTGACATTTCAGTATATGGAAAGAACAATCAATAAGATAAAATGAGTAAAGAAAACCCAAAAAGTTAGATATTTCACATTTTATATATTAAAACTCATATTTGAGCTGAGTCACTAATTAGGAAAAATAGCAGTTCACAGATGCTTCTTGTGTCTAAGAATATCATGATAAAATAAAATAACATCTAAAGAATATACTTGGCTGCTTCAAAATACTGCAGTGCCTTGTCCTTGTAAAGAATAGATTACAACGTACATTCACACATATCTTGCTTTAAAAGTGTCTTCCCAGCCGGGCGCGGTGGCTCAAGCCTGTAATCCCAGCACTCTGGGAGGCCGAGACGGGTGGATCACGAGGTCAGGAGATCGAGACCATCCTGGCTAACACGGTGAAACCCCGTCTCTACTAAAAATACAAAAAAAAGCCGGGCGCCGTGGCGGGCGCCTGTAGTCCCAGCTACTCGGGAGGCTGAGGCAGGAGAATGGCGTGAACCCGGGAGGCAGAGCTTGCAGTGAGCTGAGATCCGGCCACTGCACTCCAGCCTGGGCGACAGAGCGAGACTCTGTCTCAAAAAAAAAAAAAAAAAAAGTGTCTTCCCTTTATCTTGCTTAACTGTTATAGCTTTTTTAAGAAGGCTAAATGATATCCTATTTAGGTCTCTTCATTGCTTTATTATAAAAAGTTTAACACTTAGCAACTTTCTCTAGTTTCTTTTCAACACTTTAAACTATTAAAGCATTTATTTCTTTTAACATCCTGAGGTAGTTAAATCATTAGCAACATGGAACTTTAAAAACATTCTGTAGGGAAGTGTTTTCTTCAAGGCACCTGGAAAACAAATTCAATGCATCTGTTTAACGACTACTCCTCTTGCTCCCCACAGGAAGAGCCAGGCAAGTGCACAGAAGGTACACAAAGTGAGAAGGGTGCACAGAGAGGGAAGCACTTAACTGCCCTGGTGAGCTGCAGCATTGGAATTGATCCTTGCAGCCCATGAAGCTGCTCACCACGGAGAAGATGCATTCCCTACAGAAGGACTAAAACTTACTGAGGCAGACGTTGAAAATGGGGTAGCGTGCATACCTGAGTTAGTGTGATGGGAGACAGGGAAGAGAAGAGAGAAAAAAAGACATAAGGCAGAAAGAAATGAAACCAAAAACATGGTCTTAATCATATAATGAAGAGCCTTAGCTGCTACATACAAATTTGGACCTTTTTTAATAAACAAGAAACGCTTGAAAGGTTGTTTTTTTTTTTTTTTTTTGAGACGGAGTCTTGCTCTGTCGCCCAGGCTGGGGAGCAGTGGCCGGATCTCAGCTCACTGCAAGCTCCGCTCCCCGGGTTCACGCCATTCTCCTGCCTCAGCCTCCCGAGTAGCTGGGACTACAGGCGCCCGCCACCTCGCCCGGCTAGTTTTTTCGTATTTTTTAGTAGAGACGGGGTTTCACCGTGTTAGCCAGGATGGTCTCGATCTCCTGACCTCGTGATCCGCCCGTCTCGGCCTCCCAAAGTGCTGGGATTACAGGCTTGAGCCACCGCGCCTGGCCTGAAAGGTTTTAAGCAAGGATTTGAGTACTGTAGTAGAAAAATCATTCTAATATCAACATTAAAAATAGAGGGGTATGGGGTGGACTAAAATAAGACTATTGGCTATAGTCTTATAGCCAATTTATAAGTCAAATAGGCCAATTATAAAGCTTATTTATAGGAGGCTATAGAAATATTCCAGCTCATAAGTGGTAAAGAGATCAATTAACATAGTGTTCGTGGAACTGATCAGAGTAGTCAGATGCTGAAGAATAGAATGACCAGGACTTGGCATCATTTGGAAGCTTATTACAATGGAAACACCTGGGATGGTTTCCTAGGTTTCTGACTCAGGCGATCTTGGGATCATCAATTTAAACGAGGAGGAATTACAAATATGGAACAGTACAAAATGGGTTTGATGTAGACATTTTGATTTGGACACCTATGGTACTGTCAAGTGGAGATATTAGTAGGTTTGAGGATATTCACATTTGGAGTTTAAAAGGAAAAGCAAAAACTGTACATATAGATTTGAGTATCATCATTGCATAAGTAACAACCAAATAAGTGGATTTAGATGGAGTTGTTTAAAGCAAGTATATAGAGTGGGACAAAGTGGCAAAAATAGAGTTCTGGAGGGCATCAATATTAAGGGGAAAGCAAGGGAGAAGAACTCATGATAGAGAATAGGGAATGTGCTAAGAGTGTAGGAAAGTGAAGTAGAATGAGGTCTTAGAAGCTTAGAAAGGAGAAGTTTTCAAGAAGCAAAGATCTATTCCTGAGTGTTACAGCACTCAAGAAAAATCTTGACAAGTGTCCATTGCTTGGAAATGTATGGTGAAAGAACCACCCAGCTAATACATAGTCTTTAATGAAATAAATTATAGTTGCCATTAGCCATTAAGTTTTGAGATGATTTGTTGTAAAATGTAGCTGATACCAAAAAACTGTCAAACATTAGACAGAAAAGGCAGAATATAGAACTCTATAAGAATGATGTCATCTTTAATAAATTAAAATTCACAGAAAACATAGGAAAGTATAAGTCAAATAAATAAAAAATATACTAAAATATACCAGTGTTTATCCATGGGTACTATGTGTATTACGTTTTCTTCATCATAACATTTGTGATTTCTACATTTTTATAATCAGAATTTATCACATTTATATTTCATAATCTGGAAGTTGTTGATTTTCTACACTGAATGGCAGCAAGATTCTAGTGGATTGGGAGGTGAATGGGAGCTGAGAAGTAGAAATAGCAAATAAAGACCATACCTTGGAAACGCTTTGCTCCAAGGGCAGGAAAGAGAAACAGAGTCAGATGGGGGTAATAGTCGGGGTCAAAGTGAGGTAGAATCAATGAAGATTCTTTTTTTTTTTTTTTTTTTTTTTGAGATGGAGTCTCACTCTGTCAACCAGGCTGGAGTACAGCGGCTCCATCTCCACTCACTGCAAGCTCCACCTCCCAGGTTCAAGTAATTCTTCTGCCTCAGCCTCCCAAGTAGCTGGGATTACAGGTACCCACTACCATGCCCAGCTACTTTTTGTATTTTTAGTAGAGATGGGGGTTTCACCATGTTGGTCAGGCTGGTCTCGATTTCCTGACCTCAGGTAATCTGCCTGCCTCAGCCTCCCAAAGTGCTGAGATTGCAGGCGTGAGCCACCACAACAGCTTGAGGTAAGTTCTATTGCTTAATACACTGAAAGAAAGTGACTATTAGAGAGAGGTTTAAAAAATAGAAAAGCTCTGTCTTAATAAAATAAAATAAAATAAATAAAGTAAAATAAAATACAATCTAGTATTACAAAAATTAGCCAGGCATGGTGGTGGGCGCCTGTAATCCCAGCTACTCAGGAGGCTGAGGCAGGTAGAATTGCTTGAACCTGGGAGGCGGAGGTTGTAGTGAGCTCAGATCGTGCCACTGCACTCCAGCCTAGGCAACAAAGTGAGACTCTGTTTCAAAAAAATACAATAAAAAAAAAATAGGAGAGAAGGGCAAGTATTGAAATGAGTATCAGTATAAATACAGATGTAAATACAAATACAGCTCTGTCCCATGCAAGGATCTTAATCTGAACATTTTTAAAAGATTTTAAAGAATTTAAAGAACTATTTCTTGACTGAAAGCAGCGAGGAAAGTTTTGTGGAGTACCTAAAGCTCTTGGTGTTCTGAAAACCTATGAAAAACCCAAGGGAGTTTCAGAAATGGTATTTGTTTGCTGCCTGTACAGACTTTGAGCATCATTAAGGCCCACGGGCCCACGGTGAGCTTGCTGCTGCATCGGGAAGACTTCTGCGGATATGCTCTGGGCCAGGTGCCCTGGCTCCTAAGCCAGTATAAAGACAAAGAGATTGATTTCCATGTCACTCAGGTAAGAGTCATACCCTAAAAGAACTGAATCAGAGAACCCACATGCAACCCTCCTGGAGGCTAGTAAGTCTCAAAAGAGCCGAAGGAGTTTAAACTCCTGTTTGGGCAGCTGAATTTAAGTATCTCTCGAGGAATATGAGGTAGGAAAAAGATTGTATCACTGGATGAAGGGAACTTCAGAAAGGGATTAAGAATGTTCATTCTGGGCCTGGCTCAGCGGCTCACAACTGTAATCTCAGCACTTTGGGAGGCAGAGGCGGGTGAATCACTTGAGGTCAGGAGTTTGAGACCAGACTGGCCATAATGACGAAACCCCATCTCTACTAAAAATGCAAAAATTAGCTGGGCATGGTGGTGCATGCCCATAGAGTACCAGCTACTTGGGAGGCTGAGGCAGGAGAATCGCTTGAACCCGGGAGGCGGAGGTTGCAGTGAGCCGAGATTGTGCCATTGCACTTCAGCCTGGGTGATAGAACAGGGCTCTGTCTCAAAAAAAAAAAAAAAAAAAAAGAGGATGTTCATTCCAAGCTGCTGAGGCCCTGAACAGGGTAGAAGGGGCCAGAATCATTCAAGAAAACTTGTAACTGCAGGAAGATGAGGAGCTTGTTTTTCTCTCAGAACACAATTATTTGCCTTCCACATCCTGTGCAGCTGCTTTCCTGGCAGCCTCCAACTAACCTGTGGGAGTTTCCACTTTAGAGCCTAAAACAAATACTGACTTCAGCAGTTCTTTATGACATTGGCCTTCCAAGGAGTTTGAGAAGATCCATCTTTATCAATTTACTGCAGCAGGTAAGAAGACCATGCTGTCAACTCCGATTTTTAATTTCAACCTGTTTTCTGTTTTTAACATCTACCACCTGATTTCCACCCCCATTCAGATCTGCAGAGCTCCAGAGCCTCCAGTAAAGGAAAATGAAATGGAAGCTTCAAGCTGTTTTCTCATTCTAGGTAGGACCAGCATCCAGAAGGCTTTTAATAAAAATGTCCCCAAGTGATGGTGATGACAATGGTAAAAGGAAGGCAAACTGTCACATTAACTTACTTTCACACACACACACACACACACACACACTGTTTCTTTAACTCACAGTTTTCTGTGCCCGCCCCTCTCCCTACAAGTTCCCAGGAGGAGCAGGACAGGAAGAATGGCCAAGGATGCCAGGGTTCCCACGACTGGGATAGGTCCAGGGAGATAAAATTTTCAGTTCTCAAACCAAGGAAGTCCCAGGAAAACTGGAGTGATGGAGTGAGTTGACAACCCTAAAAATAGGAAATTTCTTTTTTTTTTTCCTGTCCTTTTTTTTTTTTTTTTTTTGGTATTTGAGATTATTTGAGTCTGTGTCAAATCCAAAGTCACCCTTTTTTCTTCCTGGTTATCTCTTAATGTCTACACCTCTTTAACCATCAGTCACTCCGTCTCTCTCTCTCTCTCTCTCTCTCTCTCTCTCTCTCTCTGTCCTCCACTCTATCCTTCTTTATCTTGACCTTACGTTATATCACCTGATTAGAAGGTCTGACATGGGCTGCACGGGGGGCACCAAAATCCCAGGGTCAGAATACAAAACTATGCTCCCATACAGTCCCTGAGGAGGAGGCATAGCAGCAATCCAATACCTCCTGAACCTCCTCACTCCCCTAAATACTACCTCACTTCTACCTCCTTGCGTATCTTTCTGTCATGTGTATGCATACCTTTCTACTTCTCTCCTGACTGGCCCCTTTGTCGCTATACTTTCTTCTTCTCCCCAATCCTGCCTAACTAATTCACCTTACCCCTGATACTTTCTAGAATAAACCACTGTCCTCCAGCCAGGCCTTTGTTCACCCCTCCCTGCTTCAACACCTGCAGCTCTCACAGCTGGGGAAGCATCACTGCCATCTCTTCCTCCATCTTCACATGGTGTTCTCACTGTGCCTCATGTCTCTTCTCCTTTTCCTATAAGGACACCAGTCATATTAAATTCAGGCCCACTCTAATAACCTTCTTAACCTCATTATATCTGCAAAGACCCTCATTTTTAAATAAGGCC
The DNA here is from genome assembly GCF_000951035.1 of Colobus angolensis palliatus. Taxonomy (NCBI): domain Eukaryota; kingdom Metazoa; phylum Chordata; class Mammalia; order Primates; family Cercopithecidae; genus Colobus; species Colobus angolensis. The sequence continues at coordinate 6,677,434 of NW_012115489.1, read as the reverse complement.
ACATTCACAGATATGAACAGAAGTGGCCTAGACATAGCAAGCTCTCTTAGGAAGCAAACTGCTTGATTAATTCTGTGACGCTGAAGAAGCATGGACATAATAAAATCAAATTACCAACTGAAGAGTGCCTTGGATAATCTTCATGGTGAATTTCTCTCCTCCCATTCACAAGTATTTTACCAACGATGAAAATGAGTTCTTACAGCCCTAGTGTTTCTTGAATCTGCAGCCCATTCCAATCCTGGAGAGCTGATGGAATTTTTTGATGAACAAATAAGAAGTAATAATGAAGCCATTCGAATGGGAATCTTGACTTTGTTAAGATCGGCTGTCAATGCTGAGGGTAAGCAAGAGGGTCAAAACCAATGTGGTTTATTTCATGCCAAGAAGCAGACTGAAGCCTATGCACTCTCTAATCCTATCCTACATCTTTTGGATGCTTATATAACATCATGTACAAGTGAAACTCTGTCTTCTCAATTTTCCACAATCTATAATTCCTTTCAACAGGCATCTTTAGTTACTTCACTTCTCTCATAACATTTATGGATGCACCCAGTTGAGAAGAATGAGTAGAATTTTTGAGAATTAAAGTTAGAATTTAGAAGCTCTTGTAGGTTGATTAAATGGTCCAATATCAAGGGGTGGGTGGGAGAGCGTGTACAATTCTCTAGAGATTGATATGGTTACAAAAAAGCAGAATTTAATGAATTGCCATATTTTATTCCAGGAAGCACATATTTTCATAACATCAAATGCATCTTACAATTGAATGCATCTTTAATTGTAATTAGCTACTATTTTTTGGTACAATATAAAATAATGGTACATCATAAAATTGGTGATATCTTAGATTTGCTAAAATACAAAAATTAGTTTTTGCATAGTATGATATAGTTTTTTAACATTCAGTTAGCACTTTGATTTACTGAAGAATCTCAGCAGATGAATATGAAGCAGTCTCACAATATTTAGATCTGATCTACCAGGAATGATATATTGAAACCACTATGGAACCTAACATTTTAAACAAAATGAAACAAATGTAATAAGAAACAAAGAAAGCACTGGACATTATTAAAGATGTGGAAACAAAGAGGATGGGAGGGAATTGAAAAAAAAATAAGTTGTTAAAGATAAGAGACTTCGCAATTATGTGCCATAATTCGAATAGCTTTTCCTCAATCCTAGAACACACTGTGCTTCTGTTGAGCCAGGCCTCTCAGTTTCTCCCTCTGTCTTTCAGAGCCCAGGTTGAGGGATCACATCATTTCAATAGAAAGAACAGTCAAAATCGTCATGGGTGATCTCAATACAAAAGTAAGAGAATTAATAGAAACTTTTGTCGATGGTAGCTTTAAGAATAAATGAAATTATTTTGATTCTGTAATGACCTACTTATGAGACTATTTTATAAAGAACTCTGTGGTCAATTCCACTTTTAACAGAACTCCATCTCTTCCAAAAAGATAAACTTCATCAAGGTAGAGGCCTAAAGTACACACAGCTAAAAAACATCTCAGTGAAAGGAAGATTTTTGCTTATTTAAAATAATTGTAGAACATCAGTGGATTAACATATGAGTAGAATAAGAGCAAAGAGACTGTATCTCACTATGCCAATGTACTTCAGATAGTTTAAAATTTGCTTGTTAATTATAAAGATAATGTGTCTTCATCCAGGAAATAATAATCCCTAAACCTTGTTCTTAGCATAGACATCCTACTTTCCAACCAGGCACCACCTAGAGCAAGTAAGGCACATAGTGGATTGCTCAATATTTCTGATTATTTGATTAAAGTATTCTAAGGTGCAGTGACTCATGCCGGCAATCCCAATGCTTTGGGAGGCTGAGGTAGGTGAATCTTTTGAGGTCAGGAGTCCGAGACCAGCCTGGTCAACATGGTGAAACCCCATATCTACTAAAAATACAAAAATTAGCCAGGTGTGGTGGCTCACACCTGTAATCCCAACTACTCATGAGGCTGAGGTGCAAGAATCACTTGAACCCAGGAGGTGGAGGTTGCAGTGAGCCCAGATTGCACCACTGCACTCCAGACTGGGCAACAGAGTAAGACTCTCTCTTTAAAAAAAAGGGCGGGGGGGATTCTATGTTAGAAGTTATAGAACTTATACTGGGAAAACAAGAAACATTATCAATTATTACATTTTTGTAAGAATACCACATTTTGTTTGGAATAAAATGCTAGACAGAAGCCAATTAAGAGAAATAAATTCTTTTAAGAAGCTTTGACTGCCAGTGACTACATATAAAATAGTAAAAGCTTTGCAATAAAAAGCAATAGAGTGATTATACAAAAAAACCTGGCCTAGTAACTGGCAAAAGACAAAAGAAGAATTACGAGAAGAGTTTAGGATAGCATAAAGGGCATAGATCTTTGAGGAAGGCCAACTCCCCAGGCAAAAATAGAGAAAAGGTGTACCTCTTCTCTAGGTAGACTACTCAGAGTCTTTATGCTAATTGTTTTGGCCACCATATAACTCTGCTTCCCTGTTCAAAATGGTTTTTTTCTTCCCACTCTCTTTTCAAATGCCTGTTCACTAAGGGATTGGTTCTCAGGTTTCTATTCACCAGAGAAGCAACATAATAAACAAATTAATTTGTTTGAGTTCTTTGTAGATTCTGGATATTAGCCCTTTGTCAGATGAGTAGACTGCAGAAATTTTCTCCCATTCTGTAGGTTGCCTGTTCACTCTGATGGTAGTTTCTTTTGCTGTGCAGGAGCTCTTTAGTTTAATCATATCCCAT